>NW_026912059.1:0-210000 GCF_963662255.1 Cinclus cinclus | reverse complement strand
AACCCGAACCCTAACCCTAACCCTAACCCTAACCCTAACCCTAACCCGAACCCTAACCCTAACCCGAACCCGAACCCTAACCCTAACCCTAACCCTAACCCTAACCCTAACCCTAACCCTAACCCGAACCCGAACCCTAACCCGAACCCTAACCCTAACCCTAACCCTAACCCTAACCCTAACCCTAACCCGAACCCTAACCCTAACCCTAACCCTAACCCTAACCCTAACCCTAACCCGAACCCTAACCCTAACCCTAACCCTAACCCCAAACCCTAACCCTAACCCTAACCCTAACCCTAACCCTAACCCTAACCCTAACCCTAACCCTAACCCTAACCCGAACCCTAACCCTAACCCGAACCCTAACCCGAACCCTAACCCGAACCCTAACCCGAACCCGAACCCTAACCCTAACCCTAACCCTAACCCTAACCCTAACCCTAACCCGAACCCTAACCCGAACCCTAACCCGAACCCTAACCCTAACCCTAACCCTAACCCGAACCCTAACCCGAACCCTAACCCGAACCCTAACCCGAACCCTAACCCGAACCCTAACCCGAACCCTAACCCGAACCCTAACCCGAACCCTAACCCGAACCCTAACCCTAATATTCTACTGATCCTTTGTGACGCCACGGGGCGTAAAAGGGCCAGGGATGAATTGTGAAAGCATGGTTCCCAATAAACACAAGGAAATATTAGGACACCATATAGGCCAAGAATCAAATGATTCACTGTGACATGAAGTGGCCTAAAATGGCATGGGATGCATTGTGACACCACAGGAGTTAAGAGAAGAAAAGAACCATTGTGACCCAGTGGAGGCTAACAATCTAATGGTCCATTCTGACACCAATGGGCCTAAAAGTGCATGGGATGAATTGTGACAACATGGGGCCCAATAGAACCTAGGAGCAATTATAACACCTTGGTGGCCAAGAATGAAACGATTCATTGCGACATGAAGTCACCTAAAGGGGCATGGTATGCATTGTGACACCACAGGGATTAAGAGAAGCAAGGAACCATTGTGACACATTGGAGGCTAACAATCTAATGGTCCATTGTGACACCAATGGTCCTAAAAGGGCCAGGGATGAATTGTGGCAGCATTGCGCCCAATATAGCCTAGGAACTATTATGACACCATGGAGGCCAAGAATCAAATTATTCATTGTTACATCACGTGGCCTAAAAGGGCATGGGATGCATTGTGACACCATAGGGGTCAAGAAGAGCAAGGAACCATTGTGACCCAATGGAAGATAACATTCTAATGATCCCTTGTGACACCAATGGGCCTAAAAGGACATGGGATGAATTGTGAAACCACAGGGGATAAGAGAAGCAAGGAACCATTGTGACCCAAGGGAGGCTAATATTCTACTGATCCCTTGTGACACCAGGGGTCCTAAAAGGGCCAGGGATGAATTGTGACCGCATGGAGCCTAATACCAGCAAGGAACTATTATGACACGAAGGAGGCCAAGAATCAAATGATTCATTGTGACACCAAGTTGTCTAAAAGGGTATGGGTTGCATTGTGGCACCACAGGCGTTAAGCGAAGCTAGGAACCATTGTGACCCAATGGAGGCTAACAATCTAATGATCCCTTTTCACAAGGGGATGTGAAAGGGCCAGGGATGGATTGTGAAAGCATGGTTCCCAATAAAAACATGGAAATATTATGACACCATAGAGGCCAAGAATCAAATTTTCCATTGTGACACCAAGTGGTCTAAAAGGGCATGGGATGCATTGTGACACCACAGGGGTTAAGAGAAGCAAGGAACCATTGAGACCCAGTGGGGGCTAATATTCTACTGATCCTTTTGTGACGCCAAGGGGAGTAAAAGGGCCAGGGATGGATTGTGAAAGCATGGTTCCCAATAAACACATGGAAATATTATGACACCATAGACGCCAAGAATCAAATGATACATTGTGACATCAAGCGGTCTATAAGGGCATGGGATGCATTGTGGCACCACAGGGGTTAAGCGAAGAAAGGAACCATTGTGACGCAATGGAGGCAAGTTGGTGCCAGAAGGCAAGTTTCAGCAGGGCGTTCCGGGCGAGCTTAATGTGTAGCCGCACTTGTTCTAGGCGAGATTGTAGCCGAGAAGCTTTCCGTCTCCATTCACGAGACAAGAAAAGCAGAACGCAATGGTCTAGAGGGTTGAGAAGAAAAGTGCTCGTAGCGAGCTCGTTGCGGCAGAAGCGAAAGCCAGGAGCAGCGTGCTCACTGCGAGAAGTAGACGGCGCTTCGCCTCCTTGGGAAGGAAATCGCGTCTGGGCACGAACGGCAGCCAGCGAAGCTTCAGAACAGCAGGCTGTTCTGCTCAGCGTACGAGCCTGAAGTGAGTGGCAAGGGCTAAGGGGACAGTTCCAAGGCATCTAGCTTTCCTGCTAGCAATGCCATTTCTACCCTGCTGTGGATAACATTGTCCTTTGCCCTTCTGCTCCGAGAGGCACAGAGCACCTCGGCAGACGCAGTGCAGAGGGAAAGGACACAGTATCCGAGGGAGCGTGACGCCGCTTAGGCGGGCAAAGCAGAAAGGTGCCGCCCGGCACTGGCTTTGACTCCCTGAGCTTCCTTGCTAGGACAGCAGCTGCCGAAAGCTGGCAACTAGGCTGCCAGAGTGCAGAATGTAGGCGGTCTGGCACGCCCGCTTGCCGAAAGCCAGTATCAGCGAGACAGCGTGCTAGGCTCTGTTTCACAGCACCCTGGAGAACACGCCCTTGAAGAATGCCGTCTCTGCTCCGCAAAAGCTCTGCCACAGCGAAGGTGGAAGAAGCAGCCTGTGGCCACGGGCAGAGCTGGTCAACAGCTGCGCCTAACTTTCCCAAGCTGCGAGAGCATTCTCAGCCGAGTTCTGCTTTGACAGAGCTATTGCTGAACTTTTGCAGTCCCGGAGGCTGCTGAAACCAAGGCTGTGTTCTGCCTCTTCATTCTTGCCTTCCTGTGCTCCAGCGAGAAGTGAAGCTCTGGCACGGCATTCAGCTTTGCCGCCTCTCTGCACGGAAAGCACTAGACAGAACTAGTGTGCTTCGTGCATGCTCTCTCCTCGCTTTTATGGTCACTGCTCTGCTTTTTGCTTGGCAGCGTTCCAAGGGTCCACGGCATACCTCTTGCACAGCGAGAGGTGGCCGGCGAGGAATACTTGCTGGCTTAAGTCGTTCCATGCTCAAGGCATTCATCAGAGCAGCACAATGCGGGAAAAGAGGGGGGAACATTGCAGGATAAATTTCTATGCTGGAACATGATTGTCTGCGAGACAGCTCTCCGCAGCGCTAGTATTTGGCCAGGCTGAAATCAGCGCCACGGGAAGCCAATCTGACAAGCGGAGTGCAACGAGCGCGGCGATATGGGGCCACTTGGCAGGTGGCCGAAGAAAGACGGCTGCCCCGCGAATGGGGTGCCAGAAGGCAAGTTTCAGCAGGGCGTTCCGGGCGAGCTTAATGTGTAGCCGCAGTTGTTCTAGGCGAGATTGTAGCCGAGAAGCTTTCCGTCTCCATTCACGAGTCAAGAAAAGCAGAACGCAATGGTCTAGAGGGTTGAGAAGAAAAGTGCTCGTAGCGAGCTCGTTGCGGCAGAAGCGAAAGCCAGGAGCAGCGTGCTCGCTGCGAGAAGTAGACGGCGCTTCGCCTCCTTGGGAAGGAAATGGCGTCTGGGCACGAACGGCAGCCAGCGAAGCTTCAGAACAGCAGGCTGTTCTGCTCAGCGTACGAGCCTGAAGTGAGTGGCAAGGGCTAAGGGGACAGTTCCAAGGCATCTAGCTTTCCTGCTAGCAATGCCATTTCTACCCTGCTGTGGAAAACAATGTCCTTTGCCCTTCTGCTCCGAGAGGCACAGAGCACCTCGGCAGACGCAGTGCAGAGGGAAAGGACACAGTATCCGAGGGAGCGTGGCGCCGCTTAGGCGGGCAAAGCAGAAAGGTGCCGCCCGGCACTGGCTTTGACTCCCTGAGCTTCCTTGCTAGGACAGCAGCTGCCGAAAGCTGGCAACTAGGCTGCCAGAGTGCAGAATGTAGGCGGTCTGGCACGCCTGCTTGCCGAAAGCCAGTATCAGCGAGACAGCGTGCTAGGCTCTGTTTCACAGCACCCTGGAGAACACGCCCTTGAAGAATGCCCTCTCTGCTCCGCAAAAGCTCTGCCACAGCGAAGGTGGAAGAAGCAGCCTGTGGCCACGGGCAGAGCTGGTCAACAGCTGCGCCTAACTTTCCCAAGCTGCGAGAGCATTCTCAGCCGAGTTCTGCTTTGACAGAGCTATTGCTGAACTTTTGCAGTCCCGGAGGCTGCTGAAACCAAGGCTGTGTTCTGCCTCTTCATTCTTGCCTTCCTGTGCTCCAGCGAGAAGTGAAGCTCTGGCACGGCATTCAGCTTTGCCGCCTCTCTGCACGGAAAGCACTAGACAGAACTAGTGTGCTTCGTGCATGCTCTCTCCTCGCTTTTATGGTCACTGCTCTGCTTTTTGCTTGGCAGCGTTCCAAGGGTCCACGGCATACCTCTTGCACAGCGAGAGGTGGCCGGCGAGGAATACTTGCTGGCTTAAGTCGTTCCATGCTCAAGGCATTCATCAGAGCAGCACAATGCGGGAAAAGAGGGGGGAACATTGCAGGACAAATTTCTATGCTGGATCATGATTGTCTGCGAGACAGCTCTTCGCAGCGCGAGTATTTGGCCAGGCTGAAATCAGCGCCACGGGAAGCCAATCTGACAAGCGGAGTGCAACGAGCGCGGCGATATGGGGCCACTTGGCAGGTGGCCGAAGAAAGACGGCTGCCCCGCGAATGGGGTGCCAGAAGGCAAGTTTCAGCAGGGCGTTCCGGGCGAGCTTAATGTGTAGCCGCAGTTGTTCTAGGCGAGATTGTAGCCGAGAAGCTTTCCGTCTCCATTCACGAGACAAGAAAAGCAGAAAGCAATGGTCTAGAGGGTTGAGAAGAAAAGTGCTCGTAGCGAGCTCGTTGCGGCAGAAGCGAAAGCCAGGAGCAGCGTGCTCGCTGCGAGAAGTAGACGGCGCTTCGCCTCCTTGGGAAGGAAATGGCGTCTGGGCACGAACGGCAGCCAGCGAAGCTTCAGAACAGCAGGCTGTTCTGCTCAGCGTACGAGCCTGAAGTGAGTGGCAAGGGCTAAGGGGACAGTTCCAAGGCATCTAGCTTTCCTGCTAGCAATGCCATTTCTACCCTGCTGTGGAAAACAATGTCCTTTGCCCTTCTGCTCCGAGAGGCACAGAGCACCTCGGCAGACGCAGTGCAGAGGGAAAGGACACAGTATCCGAGGGAGCGGGACGCCGCTTAGGCGGGCAAAGCAGAAAGGTGCCGCCCGGCACTGGCTTTGACTCCCTGAGCTGCCTTGCTAGGACAGCAGCTGCCGAAAGCTGGCAACTAGGCTGCCAGAGTGCAGAATGTAGGCGGTCTGGCACGCCCGCTTGCCGAAAGCCAGTATCAGCGAGACAGCGTGCTAGGCTCTGTTTCACAGCACCTTGGAGAACACGCCCTTGAAGAATGCCCTCTCTGCTCCGCAAAAGCTCTGCCACAGCGAAGGTGGAAGAAGCAGCTTGTGGCCACGGGCAGAGCTGGTCAACAGCTGCGCCTAACTTTCCCAAGCTGCGAGAGCATTCTCAGCCGAGTTCTGCTTTGACAGAGCTATTGCTGAACTTTTGCAGTCCCGGAGGCTGCTGAAACCAAGGCTGTGTTCTGCCTCTTCATTCTTGCCTTCCTGTGCTCCAGCGAGAAGTGAAGCTCTGGCACGGCATTCAGCTTTGCCGCCTCTCTGCACGGAAAGCACTAGACAGAACTAGTGTGCTTCGTGCATGCTCTCTCCTCGCTTTTATGGTCACTGCTCTGCTTTTTGCTTGGCAGCGTTCCAAGGGTCCACGGCATACCTCTTGCACAGCGAGAGGTGGCCGGCGAGGAATACTTGCTGGCTTAAGTCGTTCCATGCTCAAGGCATTCATCAGAGCAGCACAATGCGGGAAAAGAGGGGGGAACATTGCAGGACAAATTTCTATGCTGGATCATGATTGTCTGCGAGACAGCTCTTCGCAGCGCGAGTATTTGGCCAGGCTGAAATCAGCGCCACGGGAAGCCAATCTGACAAGCGGAGTGCAACGAGCGCGGCGATATGGGGCCACTTGGCAGGTGGCCGAAGAAAGACGGCTGCCCCGCGAATGGGGTGCCAGAAGGCAAGTTTCAGCAGGGCGTTCCGGGCGAGCTTAATGTGTAGCCGCAGTTGTTCTAGGCGAGATTGTAGCCGAGAAGCTTTCCGTCTCCATTCACGAGTCAAGAAAAGCAGAACGCAATGGTCTAGAGGGTTGAGAAGAAAAGTGCTCGTAGCGAGCTCGTTGCGGCAGAAGCGAAAGCCAGGAGCAGCGTGCTCGCTGCGAGAAGTAGACGGCGCTTCGCCTCCTTGGGAAGGAAATGGCGTCTGGGCACGAACGGCAGCCAGCGAAGCTTCAGAACAGCAGGCTGTTCTGCTCAGCGTACGAGCCTGAAGTGAGTGGCAAGGGCTAAGGGGATAGTTCCAAGGCATCTAGCTTTCCTGCTAGCAATGCCATTTCTACCCTGCTGTGGAAAACAATGTCCTTTGCCCTTCTGCTCCGAGAGGCACAGAGCACCTCGGCAGACGCAGTGCAGAGGGAAAGGACACAGTATCCGAGGGAGCGTGGCGCCGCTTAGGCGGGCAAAGCAGAAAGGTGCCGCCCGGCACTGGCTTTGACTCCCTGAGCTTCCTTGCTAGGACAGCAGCTGCCGAAAGCTGGCAACTAGGCTGCCAGAGTGCAGAATGTAGGCGGTCTGGCACGCCTGCTTGCCGAAAGCCAGTATCAGCGAGACAGCGTGCTAGGCTCTGTTTCACAGCACCCTGGAGAACACGCCCTTGAAGAATGCCCTCTCTGCTCCGCAAAAGCTCTGCCACAGCGAAGGTGGAAGAAGCAGCCTGTGGCCACGGGCAGAGCTGGTCAACAGCTGCGCCTAACTTTCCCAAGCTGCGAGAGCATTCTCAGCCGAGTTCTGCTTTGACAGAGCTATTGCTGAACTTTTGCAGTCCCGGAGGCTGCTGAAACCAAGGCTGTGTTCTGCCTCTTCATTCTTGCCTTCCTGTGCTCCAGCGAGAAGTGAAGCTCTGGCACGGCATTCAGCTTTGCCGCCTCTCTGCACGGAAAGCACTAGACAGAACTAGTGTGCTTCGTGCATGCTCTCTCCTCGCTTTTATGGTCACTGCTCTGCTTTTTGCTTGGCAGCGTTCCAAGGGTCCACGGCATACCTCTTGCACAGCGAGAGGTGGCCGGCGAGGAATACTTGCTGGCTTAAGTCGTTCCATGCTCAAGGCATTCATCAGAGCAGCACAATGCGGGAAAAGAGGGGGGAACATTGCAGGACAAATTTCTATGCTGGATCATGATTGTCTGCGAGACAGCTCTTCGCAGCGCGAGTATTTGGCCAGGCTGAAATCAGCGCCACGGGAAGCCAATCTGACAAGCGGAGTGCAACGAGCGCGGCGATATGGGGCCACTTGGCAGGTGGCCGAAGAAAGACGGCTGCCCCGCGAATGGGGTGCCAGAAGGCAAGTTTCAGCAGGGCGTTCCGGGCGAGCTTAATGTGTAGCCGCAGTTGTTCTAGGCGAGATTGTAGCCGAGAAGCTTTCCGTCTCCATTCACGAGACAAGAAAAGCAGAAAGCAATGGTCTAGAGGGTTGAGAAGAAAAGTGCTCGTAGCGAGCTCGTTGCGGCAGAAGCGAAAGCCAGGAGCAGCGTGCTCGCTGCGAGAAGTAGACGGCGCTTCGCCTCCTTGGGAAGGAAATGGCGTCTGGGCACGAACGGCAGCCAGCGAAGCTTCAGAACAGCAGGCTGTTCTGCTCAGCGTACGAGCCTGAAGTGAGTGGCAAGGGCTAAGGGGACAGTTCCAAGGCATCTAGCTTTCCTGCTAGCAATGCCATTTCTACCCTGCTGTGGAAAACAATGTCCTTTGCCCTTCTGCTCCGAGAGGCACAGAGCACCTCGGCAGACGCAGTGCAGAGGGAAAGGACACAGTATCCGAGGGAGCGGGACGCCGCTTAGGCGGGCAAAGCAGAAAGGTGCCGCCCGGCACTGGCTTTGACTCCCTGAGCTGCCTTGCTAGGACAGCAGCTGCCGAAAGCTGGCAACTAGGCTGCCAGAGTGCAGAATGTAGGCGGTCTGGCACGCCCGCTTGCCGAAAGCCAGTATCAGCGAGACAGCGTGCTAGGCTCTGTTTCACAGCACCTTGGAGAACACGCCCTTGAAGAATGCCCTCTCTGCTCCGCAAAAGCTCTGCCACAGCGAAGGTGGAAGAAGCAGCTTGTGGCCACGGGCAGAGCTGGTCAACAGCTGCGCCTAACTTTCCCAAGCTGCGAGAGCATTCTCAGCCGAGTTCTGCTTTGACAGAGCTATTGCTGAACTTTTGCAGTCCCGGAGGCTGCTGAAACCAAGGCTGTGTTCTGCCTCTTCATTCTTGCCTTCCTGTGCTCCAGCGAGAAGTGAAGCTCTGGCACGGCATTCAGCTTTGCCGCCTCTCTGCACGGAAAGCACTAGACAGAACTAGTGTGCTTCGTGCATGCTCTCTCCTCGCTTTTATGGTCACTGCTCTGCTTTTTGCTTGGCAGCGTTCCAAGGGTCCACGGCATACCTCTTGCACAGCGAGAGGTGGCCGGCGAGGAATACTTGCTGGCTTAAGTCGTTCCATGCTCAAGGCATTCATCAGAGCAGCACAATGCGGGAAAAGAGGGGGGAACATTGCAGGACAAATTTCTATGCTGGATCATGATTGTCTGCGAGACAGCTCTTCGCAGCGCGAGTATTTGGCCAGGCTGAAATCAGCGCCACGGGAAGCCAATCTGACAAGCGGAGTGCAACGAGCGCGGCGATATGGGGCCACTTGGCAGGTGGCCGAAGAAAGACGGCTGCCCCGCGAATGGGGTGCCAGAAGGCAAGTTTCAGCAGGGCGTTCCGGGCGAGCTTAATGTGTAGCCGCAGTTGTTCTAGGCGAGATTGTAGCCGAGAAGCTTTCCGTCTCCATTCACGAGACAAGAAAAGCAGAAAGCAATGGTCTAGAGGGTTGAGAAGAAAAGTGCTCGTAGCGAGCTCGTTGCGGCAGAAGCGAAAGCCAGGAGCAGCGTGCTCACTGCGAGAAGTAGACGGCGCTTCGCCTCCTTGGGAAGGAAATGGCGTCTGGGCACGAACGGCAGCCAGCGAAGCTTCAGAACAGCAGGCTGTTCTGCTCAGCGTACGAGCCTGAAGTGAGTGGCAAGGGCTAAGGGGACAGTTCCAAGGCATCTAGCTTTCCTGCTAGCAATGCCATTTCTACCCTGCTGTGGATAACATTGTCCTTTGCCCTTCTGCTCCGAGAGGCACAGAGCACCTCGGCAGACGCAGTGCAGAGGGAAAGGACACAGTATCCGAGGGAGAGTGGCGCCGCTTAGGCGGGCAAAGCAGAAAGGTGCCGCCCGGCACTGGCTTTGACTCCCTGAGCTTCCTTGCTAGGACAGCAGCTGCCGAAAGCTGGCAACTAGGCTGCCAGAGTGCAGAATGTAGGCGGTCTGGCACGCCTGCTTGCCGAAAGCCAGTATCAGCGAGACAGCGTGCTAGGCTCTGTTTCACAGCACCCTGGAGAACACGCCCTTGAAGAATGCCCTCTCTGCTCCGCAAAAGCTCTGCCACAGTGAAGGTGGAAGAAGCAGCCTGTGGCCACGGGCAGAGCTGGTCAACAGCTGCGCCTAACTTGCCCAAGCTGCGAGAGCATTCTCAGCCGAGTTCTGCTTTGACAGAGCTATTGCTGAACTTTTGCAGTCCCGGAGGCTGCTGAAACCAAGGCTGTGTTCTGCCTCTTCATTCTTGCCTTCCTGTGCTCCAGCGAGAAGTGAAGCTCTGGCACGGCATTCAGCTTTGCCGCCTCTCTGCACGGAAAGCACTAGACAGAACTAGTGTGCTTCGTGCATGCTCTCTCCTCGCTTTTATGGTCACTGCTCTGCTTTTTGCTTGGCAGCGTTCAAAGGCTCCACGGCATACCTCTTGCACAGCGAGAGGTGGCCGGCGAGGAATACTTGCTGGCTTAAGTCGTTCCATGCTCAAGGCATTCATCAGAGCAGCACAATGCGGGAAAAGAGGGGGGAACATTGCAGGACAAATTTCTATGCTGGATCATGATTGTCTGCGAGACAGCTCTTCGCAGCGCGAGTATTTGGCCAGGCTGAAATCAGCGCCACGGGAAGCCAATCTGACAAGCGGAGTGCAACGAGCGCGGCGATATGGGGCCACTTGGCAGGTGGCCGAAGAAAGACGGCTGCCCCGCGAATGGGGTGCCAGAAGGCAAGTTTCAGCAGGGCGTTGCGGGCGAGCTTAATGTGTAGCCGCAGTTGTTCTAGGCGAGATTGTAGCCGAGAAGCTTTCCGTCTCCATTCACGAGACAAGAAAAGCAGAAAGCAATGGTCTAGAGGGTTGAGAAGAAAAGTGCTCGTAGCGAGCTCGTTGCGGCAGAAGCGAAAGCCAGGAGCAGCGTGCTCACTGCGAGAAGTAGACGGCGCTTCGCCTCCTTGGGAAGGAAATGGCGTCTGGGCACGAACGGCAGCCAGCGAAGCTTCAGAACAGCAGGCTGTTCTGCTCAGCGTACGAGCCTGAAGTGAGTGGCAAGGGCTAAGGGGACAGTTCCAAGGCATCTAGCTTTCCTGCTAGCAATGCCATTTCTACCCTGCTGTGGAAAACAATGTCCTTTGCCCTTCTGCTCCGAGAGGCACAGAGCACCTCGGCAGACGCAGTGCAGAGGGAAAGGACACAGTATCCGAGGGAGCGGGACGCCGCTTAGGCGGGCAAAGCAGAAAGGTGCCGCCCGGCACTGGCTTTGACTCCCTGAGCTGCCTTGCTAGGACAGCAGCTGCCGAAAGCTGGCAACTAGGCTGCCAGAGTGCAGAATGTAGGCGGTCTGGCACGCCCGCTTGCCGAAAGCCAGTATCAGCGAGACAGCGTGCTAGGCTCTGTTTCACAGCACCCTGGAGAACACGCCCTTGAAGAATGCCCTCTCTGCTCCGCAAAAGCTCTGCCACAGCGAAGGTGGAAGAAGCAGCTTGTGGCCACGGGCAGAGCTGGTCAACAGCTGCGCTTAACTTTCCCAAGCTGCGAGAGCATTCTCAGCCGAGTTCTGCTTTGACAGAGCTATTGCTGAACTTTTGCAGTCCCGGAGGCTGCTGAAACCAAGGCTGTGTTCTGCCTCTTCATTCTTGCCTTCCTGTGCTCCAGCGAGAAGTGAAGCTCTGGCACGGCATTCAGCTTTGCCGCCTCTCTGCACGGAAAGCACTAGACAGAACTAGTGTGCTTCGTGCATGCTCTCTCCTCGCTTTTATGGTCACTGCTCTGCTTTTTGCTTGGCAGCGTTCCAAGGGTCCACGGCATACCTCTTGCACAGCGAGAGGTGGCCGGCGAGGAATACTTGCTGGCTTAAGTCGTTCCATGCTCAAGGCATTCATCAGAGCAGCACAATGCGGGAAAAGAGGGGGGAACATTGCAGGACAAATTTCTATGCTGGATCATGATTGTCTGCGAGACAGCTCTTCGCAGCGCGAGTATTTGGCCAGGCTGAAATCAGCGCCACGGGAAGCCAATCTGACAAGCGGAGTGCAACGAGCGCGGCGATATGGGGCCACTTGGCAGGTGGCCGAAGAAAGACGGCTGCCCCGCGAATGGGGTGCCAGAAGGCAAGTTTCAGCAGGGCGTTGCGGGCGAGCTTAATGTGTAGCCGCAGTTGTTCTAGGCGAGATTGTAGCCGAGAAGCTTTCCGTCTCCATTCACGAGACAAGAAAAGCAGAAAGCAATGGTCTAGAGGGTTGAGAAGAAAAGTGCTCGTAGCGAGCTCGTTGCGGCAGAAGCGAAAGCCAGGAGCAGCGTGCTCACTGCGAGAAGTAGACGGCGCTTCGCCTCCTTGGGAAGGAAATGGCGTCTGGGCACGAACGGCAGCCAGCGAAGCTTCAGAACAGCAGGCTGTTCTGCTCAGCGTACGAGCCTGAAGTGAGTGGCAAGGGCTAAGGGGACAGTTCCAAGGCATCTAGCTTTCCTGCTAGCAATGCCATTTCTACCCTGCTGTGGAAAACAATGTCCTTTGCCCTTCTGCTCCGAGAGGCACAGAGCACCTCGGCAGACGCAGTGCAGAGGGAAAGGACACAGTATCCGAGGGAGCGGGACGCCGCTTAGGCGGGCAAAGCAGAAAGGTGCCGCCCGGCACTGGCTTTGACTCCCTGAGCTGCCTTGCTAGGACAGCAGCTGCCGAAAGCTGGCAACTAGGCTGCCAGAGTGCAGAATGTAGGCGGTCTGGCACGCCCGCTTGCCGAAAGCCAGTATCAGCGAGACAGCGTGCTAGGCTCTGTTTCACAGCACCCTGGAGAACACGCACTTGAAGAATGCCCTCTCTGCTCCGCAAAAGCTCTGCCACAGCGAAGGTGGAAGAAGCAGCTTGTGGCCACGGGCAGAGCTGGTCAACAGCTGCGCCTAACTTTCCCAAGCTGCGAGAGCATTCTCAGCCGAGTTCTGCTTTGACAGAGCTATTGCTGAACTTTTGCAGTCCCGGAGGCTGCTGAAACCAAGGCTGTGTTCTGCCTCTTCATTCTTGCCTTCCTGTGCTCCAGCGAGAAGTGAAGCTCTGGCACGGCATTCAGCTTTGCCGCCTCTCTGCACGGAAAGCACTAGACAGAACTAGTGTGCTTCGTGCATGCTCTCTCCTCGCTTTTATGGTCACTGCTCTGCTTTTTGCTTGGCAGCGTTCCAAGGGTCCACGGCATACCTCTTGCACAGCGAGAGGTGGCCGGCGAGGAATACTTGCTGGCTTAAGTCGTTCCATGCTCAAGGCATTCATCAGAGCAGCACAATGCGGGAAAAGAGGGGGGAACATTGCAGGACAAATTTCTATGCTGGATCATGATTGTCTGCGAGACAGCTCTTCGCAGCGCGAGTATTTGGCCAGGCTGAAATCAGCGCCAAGGGAAGCCAATCTGACAAGCGGAGTGCAACGAGCGCGGCGATATGGGGCCACTTGGCAGGTGGCCGAAGAAAGACGGCTGCCCCGCGAATGGGGTGCCAGAAGGCAAGTTTCAGCAGGGCGTTCCGGGCGAGCTTAATGTGTAGCCGCAGTTGTTCTAGGCGAGATTGTAGCCGAGAAGCTTTCCGTCTCCATTCACGAGACAAGAAAAGCAGAAAGCAATGGTCTAGAGGGTTGTGAAGAAAAGTTCTCGTAGCGAGCTCGTTGCGGCAGAAGCGAAAGCCAGGAGCAGCGTGCTCGCTGCGAGAAGTAGACGGCGCTTCGCCTCCTTGGGAAGGAAATGGCGTCTGGGCACGAACGGCAGCCAGCGAAGCTTCAGAACAGCAGGCTGTTCTGCTCAGCGTACGAGCCTGAAGTGAGTGGCAAGGGCTAAGGGGACAGTTCCAAGGCATCTAGCTTTCCTGCTAGCAATGCCATTTCTACCCTGCTGTGGAAAACATTGTCCTTTGCCCTTCTGCTCCGAGAGGCACAGAGCACCTCGGCAGACGCAGTGCAGAGGGAAAGGACACAGTATCCGAGGGAGCGTGACGCCGCTTAGGCGGGCAAAGCAGAAAGGTGCCGCCCGGCACTGGCTTTGACTCCCTGAGCTTCCTTGCTAGGACAGCAGCTGCCGAAAGCTGGCAACTAGGCTGCCAGAGTGCAGAATGTCGGCGGTCTGGCACGCCTGCTTGCCGAAAGCCAGGATCAGCGAGACAGCGTGCTAGGCTCTGTTTCACAGCACCTTGGAGAACACGCCCTTGAAGAATGCCGTCTCTGCTCCGCAAAAGCTCTGCCACAGCGAGGGTGGAAGAAGAAGCCTGTGGCCACGGGCAGAGCTGGTCAACAGCTGCGCCTAACTTTCCCAAGCTGCGAGAGCATTCTCAGCCGAGTTCTGCTTTGACAGAGCTATTGCTGAACTTTTGCAGTCCCGGAGGCTGCTGAAACCAAGGCTGTGTTCTGCCTCTTCATTCTTGCCTTCCTGTGCTCCAGCGAGAAGTGAAGCTCTGGCACGGCATTCAGCTTTGCCGCCTCTCTGCACGGGAAGCACTAGACAGAACTAGTGTGCTTCGTGCATGCTCTCTCCTCGCTTTTATGGTCACTGCTCTGCTTTTTGCTTGGCAGCGTTCCAAGGGTCCACGGCATACCTCTTGCACAGCGAGAGGTGGCCGGCGAGGAATACTTGCTGGCTTAAGTCGTTCCATGCTCAAGGCATTCATCAGAGCAGCACAATGCGGGAAAAGAGGGGGGAACATTGCAGGACAAATTTCTATGCTGGATCATGATTGTCTGCGAGACAGCTCTTCGCAGCGCTAGTATTTGGCCAGGCTGAAATCAGCGCCACGGGAAGCCAATCTGACAAGCGGAGTGCAACGAGCGCGGCGATATGGGGCCACTTGGCAGGTGGCCGAAGAAAGACGGCTGCCCCGCGAATGGGGTGCCAGAAGGCAAGTTTCAACAGGGCGTTCCGGGCGAGCTTAATGTGTAGCCGCACTTGTTCTAGGCGAGATTGTAGCCGAGAAGCTTTCCGTCTCCATTCACGAGACAAGAAAAGCAGAAAGCAATGGTCTAGAGGGTTGAGAAGAAAAGTGCTCGTAGCGAGCTCGTTGCGGCAGAAGCGACAGCCAGGAGCAGCGTGCTCGGTGCGAGAAGTAGACGGCGCTTCGCCTCCTTGGGAAGGAAATGGCGTCTGGGCACGAACGGCAGCCAGCGAAGCTTCAGAACAGCAGGCTGTTCTGCTCAGCGTACGAGCCTGAAGTGAGTGGCAAGGGCTAAGGGGACAGTTCCAAGGCATCTAGCTTTCCTGCTAGCAATGCCATTTCTACCCTGCTGTGGAAAAAAAATGTCCTTTGCCCTTCTGCTCCGAGAGGCACAGAGCACCTCGGCAGACGCAGTGCAGAGGGAAAGGACACAGTATCCGAGGGAGCGGGACGCCGCTTAGGCGGGCAAAGCAGAAAGGTGCCGCCCGGCACTGGCTTTGACTCCCTGAGCTGCCTTGCTAGGACAGCAGCTGCCGAAAGCTGGCAACTAGGCTGCCAGAGTGCAGAATGTAGGCGGTCTGGCACGCCTGCTTGCCGAAAGCCAGTATCAGCGAGACAGCGTGCTAGGCTCTGTTTCACAGCACCTTGGAGAACACGCCCTTGAAGAATGCCCTCTCTGCTCCGCAAAAGCTCTGCCACAGTGAAGGTGGAAGAAGCAGCCTGTGGCCACGGGCAGAGCTGGTCAACAGCTGCGCCTAACTTGCCCAAGCTGCGAGAGCATTCTCAGCCGAGTTCTGCTTTGACAGAGCTATTGCTGAACTTTTGCAGTCCCGGAGGCTGCTGAAACCAAGGCTGTGTTCTGCCTCTTCATTCTTGCCTTCCTGTGCTCCAGCGAGAAGTGAAGCTCTGGCACGGCATTCAGCTTTGCCGCCTCTCTGCACGGAAAGCACTAGACAGAACTAGTGTGCTTCGTGCATGCTCTCTCCTCGCTTTTATGGTCACTGCTCTGCTTTTTGCTTGGCAGCGTTCAAAGGCTCCACGGCATACCTCTTGCACAGCGAGAGGTGGCCGGCGAGGAATACTTGCTGGCTTAAGTCGTTCCATGCTCAAGGCATTCATCAGAGCAGCACAATGCGGGAAAAGAGGGGGGAACATTGCAGGACAAATTTCTATGCTGGATCATGATTGTCTGCGAGACAGCTCTTCGCAGCGCGAGTATTTGGCCAGGCTGAAATCAGCGCCACGGGAAGCCAATCTGACAAGCGGAGTGCAACGAGCGCGGCGATATGGGGCCACTTGGCAGGTGGCCGAAGAAAGACGGCTGCCCCGCGAATGGGGTGCCAGAAGGCAAGTTTCAGCAGGGCGTTGCGGGCGAGCTTAATGTGTAGCCGCAGTTGTTCTAGGCGAGATTGTAGCCGAGAAGCTTTCCGTCTCCATTCACGAGACAAGAAAAGCAGAAAGCAATGGTCTAGAGGGTTGAGAAGAAAAGTGCTCGTAGCGAGCTCGTTGCGGCAGAAGCGAAAGCCAGGAGCAGCGTGCTCACTGCGAGAAGTAGACGGCGCTTCGCCTCCTTGGGAAGGAAATGGCGTCTGGGCACGAACGGCAGCCAGCGAAGCTTCAGAACAGCAGGCTGTTCTGCTCAGCGTACGAGCCTGAAGTGAGTGGCAAGGGCTAAGGGGACAGTTCCAAGGCATCTAGCTTTCCTGCTAGCAATGCCATTTCTACCCTGCTGTGGAAAACAATGTCCTTTGCCCTTCTGCTCCGAGAGGCACAGAGCACCTCGGCAGACGCAGTGCAGAGGGAAAGGACACAGTATCCGAGGGAGCGGGACGCCGCTTAGGCGGGCAAAGCAGAAAGGTGCCGCCCGGCACTGGCTTTGACTCCCTGAGCTGCCTTGCTAGGACAGCAGCTGCCGAAAGCTGGCAACTAGGCTGCCAGAGTGCAGAATGTAGGCGGTCTGGCACGCCCGCTTGCCGAAAGCCAGTATCAGCGAGACAGCGTGCTAGGCTCTGTTTCACAGCACCCTGGAGAACACGCCCTTGAAGAATGCCCTCTCTGCTCCGCAAAAGCTCTGCCACAGCGAAGGTGGAAGAAGCAGCTTGTGGCCACGGGCAGAGCTGGTCAACAGCTGCGCTTAACTTTCCCAAGCTGCGAGAGCATTCTCAGCCGAGTTCTGCTTTGACAGAGCTATTGCTGAACTTTTGCAGTCCCGGAGGCTGCTGAAACCAAGGCTGTGTTCTGCCTCTTCATTCTTGCCTTCCTGTGCTCCAGCGAGAAGTGAAGCTCTGGCACGGCATTCAGCTTTGCCGCCTCTCTGCACGGAAAGCACTAGACAGAACTAGTGTGCTTCGTGCATGCTCTCTCCTCGCTTTTATGGTCACTGCTCTGCTTTTTGCTTGGCAGCGTTCCAAGGGTCCACGGCATACCTCTTGCACAGCGAGAGGTGGCCGGCGAGGAATACTTGCTGGCTTAAGTCGTTCCATGCTCAAGGCATTCATCAGAGCAGCACAATGCGGGAAAAGAGGGGGGAACATTGCAGGACAAATTTCTATGCTGGATCATGATTGTCTGCGAGACAGCTCTTCGCAGCGCGAGTATTTGGCCAGGCTGAAATCAGCGCCACGGGAAGCCAATCTGACAAGCGGAGTGCAACGAGCGCGGCGATATGGGGCCACTTGGCAGGTGGCCGAAGAAAGACGGCTGCCCCGCGAATGGGGTGCCAGAAGGCAAGTTTCAGCAGGGCGTTGCGGGCGAGCTTAATGTGTAGCCGCAGTTGTTCTAGGCGAGATTGTAGCCGAGAAGCTTTCCGTCTCCATTCACGAGACAAGAAAAGCAGAAAGCAATGGTCTAGAGGGTTGAGAAGAAAAGTGCTCGTAGCGAGCTCGTTGCGGCAGAAGCGAAAGCCAGGAGCAGCGTGCTCACTGCGAGAAGTAGACGGCGCTTCGCCTCCTTGGGAAGGAAATGGCGTCTGGGCACGAACGGCAGCCAGCGAAGCTTCAGAACAGCAGGCTGTTCTGCTCAGCGTACGAGCCTGAAGTGAGTGGCAAGGGCTAAGGGGACAGTTCCAAGGCATCTAGCTTTCCTGCTAGCAATGCCATTTCTACCCTGCTGTGGAAAACAATGTCCTTTGCCCTTCTGCTCCGAGAGGCACAGAGCACCTCGGCAGACGCAGTGCAGAGGGAAAGGACACAGTATCCGAGGGAGCGGGACGCCGCTTAGGCGGGCAAAGCAGAAAGGTGCCGCCCGGCACTGGCTTTGACTCCCTGAGCTGCCTTGCTAGGACAGCAGCTGCCGAAAGCTGGCAACTAGGCTGCCAGAGTGCAGAATGTAGGCGGTCTGGCACGCCCGCTTGCCGAAAGCCAGTATCAGCGAGACAGCGTGCTAGGCTCTGTTTCACAGCACCCTGGAGAACACGCACTTGAAGAATGCCCTCTCTGCTCCGCAAAAGCTCTGCCACAGCGAAGGTGGAAGAAGCAGCTTGTGGCCACGGGCAGAGCTGGTCAACAGCTGCGCCTAACTTTCCCAAGCTGCGAGAGCATTCTCAGCCGAGTTCTGCTTTGACAGAGCTATTGCTGAACTTTTGCAGTCCCGGAGGCTGCTGAAACCAAGGCTGTGTTCTGCCTCTTCATTCTTGCCTTCCTGTGCTCCAGCGAGAAGTGAAGCTCTGGCACGGCATTCAGCTTTGCCGCCTCTCTGCACGGAAAGCACTAGACAGAACTAGTGTGCTTCGTGCATGCTCTCTCCTCGCTTTTATGGTCACTGCTCTGCTTTTTGCTTGGCAGCGTTCCAAGGGTCCACGGCATACCTCTTGCACAGCGAGAGGTGGCCGGCGAGGAATACTTGCTGGCTTAAGTCGTTCCATGCTCAAGGCATTCATCAGAGCAGCACAATGCGGGAAAAGAGGGGGGAACATTGCAGGACAAATTTCTATGCTGGATCATGATTGTCTGCGAGACAGCTCTTCGCAGCGCGAGTATTTGGCCAGGCTGAAATCAGCGCCAAGGGAAGCCAATCTGACAAGCGGAGTGCAACGAGCGCGGCGATATGGGGCCACTTGGCAGGTGGCCGAAGAAAGACGGCTGCCCCGCGAATGGGGTGCCAGAAGGCAAGTTTCAGCAGGGCGTTCCGGGCGAGCTTAATGTGTAGCCGCAGTTGTTCTAGGCGAGATTGTAGCCGAGAAGCTTTCCGTCTCCATTCACGAGACAAGAAAAGCAGAAAGCAATGGTCTAGAGGGTTGTGAAGAAAAGTTCTCGTAGCGAGCTCGTTGCGGCAGAAGCGAAAGCCAGGAGCAGCGTGCTCGCTGCGAGAAGTAGACGGCGCTTCGCCTCCTTGGGAAGGAAATGGCGTCTGGGCACGAACGGCAGCCAGCGAAGCTTCAGAACAGCAGGCTGTTCTGCTCAGCGTACGAGCCTGAAGTGAGTGGCAAGGGCTAAGGGGACAGTTCCAAGGCATCTAGCTTTCCTGCTAGCAATGCCATTTCTACCCTGCTGTGGAAAACATTGTCCTTTGCCCTTCTGCTCCGAGAGGCACAGAGCACCTCGGCAGACGCAGTGCAGAGGGAAAGGACACAGTATCCGAGGGAGCGTGACGCCGCTTAGGCGGGCAAAGCAGAAAGGTGCCGCCCGGCACTGGCTTTGACTCCCTGAGCTTCCTTGCTAGGACAGCAGCTGCCGAAAGCTGGCAACTAGGCTGCCAGAGTGCAGAATGTCGGCGGTCTGGCACGCCTGCTTGCCGAAAGCCAGGATCAGCGAGACAGCGTGCTAGGCTCTGTTTCACAGCACCCTGGAGAACACGCCCTTGAAGAATGCCGTCTCTGCTCCGCAAAAGCTCTGCCACAGCGAGGGTGGAAGAAGAAGCCTGTGGCCACGGGCAGAGCTGGTCAACAGCTGCGCCTAACTTTCCCAAGCTGCGAGAGCATTCTCAGCCGAGTTCTGCTTTGACAGAGCTATTGCTGAACTTTTGCAGTCCCGGAGGCTGCTGAAACCAAGGCTGTGTTCTGCCTCTTCATTCTTGCCTTCCTGTGCTCCAGCGAGAAGTGAAGCTCTGGCACGGCATTCAGCTTTGCCGCCTCTCTGCACGGGAAGCACTAGACAGAACTAGTGTGCTTCGTGCATGCTCTCTCCTCGCTTTTATGGTCACTGCTCTGCTTTTTGCTTGGCAGCGTTCCAAGGGTCCACGGCATACCTCTTGCACAGCGAGAGGTGGCCGGCGAGGAATACTTGCTGGCTTAAGTCGTTCCATGCTCAAGGCATTCATCAGAGCAGCACAATGCGGGAAAAGAGGGGGGAACATTGCAGGACAAATTTCTATGCTGGATCATGATTGTCTGCGAGACAGCTCTTCGCAGCGCTAGTATTTGGCCAGGCTGAAATCAGCGCCACGGGAAGCCAATCTGACAAGCGGAGTGCAACGAGCGCGGCGATATGGGGCCACTTGGCAGGTGGCCGAAGAAAGACGGCTGCCCCGCGAATGGGGTGCCAGAAGGCAAGTTTCAACAGGGCGTTCCGGGCGAGCTTAATGTGTAGCCGCACTTGTTCTAGGCGAGATTGTAGCCGAGAAGCTTTCCGTCTCCATTCACGAGACAAGAAAAGCAGAAAGCAATGGTCTAGAGGGTTGAGAAGAAAAGTGCTCGTAGCGAGCTCGTTGCGGCAGAAGCGACAGCCAGGAGCAGCGTGCTCGGTGCGAGAAGTAGACGGCGCTTCGCCTCCTTGGGAAGGAAATGGCGTCTGGGCACGAACGGCAGCCAGCGAAGCTTCAGAACAGCAGGCTGTTCTGCTCAGCGTACGAGCCTGAAGTGAGTGGCAAGGGCTAAGGGGACAGTTCCAAGGCATCTAGCTTTCCTGCTAGCAATGCCATTTCTACCCTGCTGTGGAAAAAAAATGTCCTTTGCCCTTCTGCTCCGAGAGGCACAGAGCACCTCGGCAGACGCAGTGCAGAGGGAAAGGACACAGTATCCGAGGGAGCGGGACGCCGCTTAGGCGGGCAAAGCAGAAAGGTGCCGCCCGGCACTGGCTTTGACTCCCTGAGCTGCCTTGCTAGGACAGCAGCTGCCGAAAGCTGGCAACTAGGCTGCCAGAGTGCAGAATGTAGGCGGTCTGGCACGCCTGCTTGCCGAAAGCCAGTATCAGCGAGACAGCGTGCTAGGCTCTGTTTCACAGCACCTTGGAGAACACGCCCTTGAAGAATGCCCTCTCTGCTCCGCAAAAGCTCTGCCACAGTGAAGGTGGAAGAAGCAGCCTGTGGCCACGGGCAGAGCTGGTCAACAGCTGCGCCTAACTTTCCCAAGCTGCGAGAGCATTCTCAGCCGAGTTCTGCTTTGACAGAGCTATTGCTGAACTTTTGCAGTCCCGGAGGCTGCTGAAACCAAGGCTGTGTTCTGCCTCTTCATTCTTGCCTTCCTGTGCTCCAGCGAGAAGTGAAGCTCTGGCACGGCATTCAGCTTTGCCGCCTCTCTGCACGGGAAGCACTAGACAGAACTAGTGTGCTTCGTGCATGCTCTCTCCTCGCTTTTATGGTCACTGCTCTGCTTTTTGCTTGGCAGCGTTCAAAGGGTCCACGGCATACCTCTTGCACAGCGAGAGGTGGCCGGCGAGGAATACTTGCTGGCTTAAGTCGTTCCATGCTCAAGGCATTCATCAGAGCAGCACAATGCGGGAAAAGAGGGGGGAACATTGCAGGACAAATTTCTATGCTGGAACATGATTGTCTGCGAGACAGCTCTCCGCAGCGCTAGTATTTGGCCAGGCTGAAATCAGCGCCACGGGAAGCCAATCTGACAAGCGGAGTGCAACGAGCGCGGCGATATGGGGCCACTTGGCAGGTGGCCGAAGAAAGACGGCTGCCCCGCGAATGTGGTGCCAGAAGGCAATTTTCAGCAGGGCGTTGCGGGCGAGCTTAATGTGTAGCCGCTATTGTTCTAGGCGAGATTGTAGCCGAGAAGCTTTCCGTCTCCATTCACGAGACAAGAAAAGCAGAACGCAATGGTCTAGAGGGTTGAGAAGAAAAGTGCTCGTAGCGAGCTCGTTGCGGCAGAAGCGAAAGCCAGGAGCAGCGTGCTCGCTGCGAGAAGTAGACGGCGCTTCGCCTCCTTGGGAAGGAAATGGCGTCTGGGCACGAACGGCAGCCAGCGAAGCTTCAGAACAGCAGGCTGTTCTGCTCAGCGTACGAGCCTGAAGTGAGTGGCAAGGGCTAAGGGGATAGTTCCAAGGCATCTAGCATTTCCTGCTAGCAATGCCATTTCTACCCTGCTGTGGAAAACAATGTCCTTTGCCCTTCTGCTCCGAGAGGCACAGAGCACCTCGGCAGACGCAGTGCAGAGGGAAAGGACACAGTATCCGAGGGAGCGTGGCGCCGCTTAGGCGGGCAAAGCAGAAAGGTGCCGCCCGGCACTGGCTTTGACTCCCTGAGCTTCCTTGCTAGGACAGCAGCTGCCGAAAGCTGGCAACTAGGCTGCCAGAGTGCAGAATGTAGGCGGTCTGGCACGCCTGCTTGCCGAAAGCCAGTATCAGCGAGACAGCGTGCTAGGCTCTGTTTCACAGCACCCTGGAGAACACGCCCTTGAAGAATGCCCTCTCTGCTCCGCAAAAGCTCTGCCACAGCGAAGGTGGAAGAAGCAGCCTGTGGCCACGGGCAGAGCTGGTCAACAGCTGCGCCTAACTTTCCCAAGCTGCGAGAGCATTCTCAGCCGAGTTCTGCTTTGACAGAGCTATTGCTGAACTTTTGCAGTCCCGGAGGCTGCTGAAACCAAGGCTGTGTTCTGCCTCTTCATTCTTGCCTTCCTGTGCTCCAGCGAGAAGTGAAGCTCTGGCACGGCATTCAGCTTTGCCGCCTCTCTGCACGGAAAGCACTAGACAGAACTAGTGTGCTTCGTGCATGCTCTCTCCTCGCTTTTATGGTCACTGCTCTGCTTTTTGCTTGGCAGCGTTCCAAGGGTCCACGGCATACCTCTTGCACAGCGAGAGGTGGCCGGCGAGGAATACTTGCTGGCTTAAGTCGTTCCATGCTCAAGGCATTCATCAGAGCAGCACAATGCGGGAAAA
Organism: Cinclus cinclus; assembly: GCF_963662255.1. Taxonomy (NCBI): domain Eukaryota; kingdom Metazoa; phylum Chordata; class Aves; order Passeriformes; family Cinclidae; genus Cinclus; species Cinclus cinclus. The sequence continues at coordinate 187,460 of NW_026912059.1, read as the reverse complement.
GAGGGGGGAACATTGCAGGACAAATTTCTATGCTGGATCATGATTGTCTGCGAGACAGCTCTTCGCAGCGCGAGTATTTGGCCAGGCTGAAATCAGCGCCACGGGAAGCCAATCTGACAAGCGGAGTGCAACGAGCGCGGCGATATGGGGCCACTTGGCAGGTGGCCGAAGAAAGACGGCTGCCCCGCGAATGGGGTGCCAGAAGGCAAGTTTCAGCAGGGCGTTCCGGGCGAGCTTAATGTGTAGCCGCAGTTGTTCTAGGCGAGATTGTAGCCGAGAAGCTTTCCGTCTCCATTCACGAGACAAGAAAAGCAGAAAGCAATGGTCTAGAGGGTTGAGAAGAAAAGTGCTCGTAGCGAGCTCGTTGCGGCAGAAGCGAAAGCCAGGAGCAGCGTGCTCGCTGCGAGAAGTAGACGGCGCTTCGCCTCCTTGGGAAGGAAATGGCGTCTGGGCACGAACGGCAGCCAGCGAAGCTTCAGAACAGCAGGCTGTTCTGCTCAGCGTACGAGCCTGAAGTGAGTGGCAAGGGCTAAGGGGACAGTTCCAAGGCATCTAGCTTTCCTGCTAGCAATGCCATTTCTACCCTGCTGTGGAAAACAATGTCCTTTGCCCTTCTGCTCCGAGAGGCACAGAGCACCTCGGCAGACGCAGTGCAGAGGGAAAGGACACAGTATCCGAGGGAGCGGGACGCCGCTTAGGCGGGCAAAGCAGAAAGGTGCCGCCCGGCACTGGCTTTGACTCCCTGAGCTGCCTTGCTAGGACAGCAGCTGCCGAAAGCTGGCAACTAGGCTGCCAGAGTGCAGAATGTAGGCGGTCTGGCACGCCCGCTTGCCGAAAGCCAGTATCAGCGAGACAGCGTGCTAGGCTCTGTTTCACAGCACCTTGGAGAACACGCCCTTGAAGAATGCCCTCTCTGCTCCGCAAAAGCTCTGCCACAGCGAAGGTGGAAGAAGCAGCTTGTGGCCACGGGCAGAGCTGGTCAACAGCTGCGCCTAACTTTCCCAAGCTGCGAGAGCATTCTCAGCCGAGTTCTGCTTTGACAGAGCTATTGCTGAACTTTTGCAGTCCCGGAGGCTGCTGAAACCAAGGCTGTGTTCTGCCTCTTCATTCTTGCCTTCCTGTGCTCCAGCGAGAAGTGAAGCTCTGGCACGGCATTCAGCTTTGCCGCCTCTCTGCACGGAAAGCACTAGACAGAACTAGTGTGCTTCGTGCATGCTCTCTCCTCGCTTTTATGGTCACTGCTCTGCTTTTTGCTTGGCAGCGTTCCAAGGGTCCACGGCATACCTCTTGCACAGCGAGAGGTGGCCGGCGAGGAATACTTGCTGGCTTAAGTCGTTCCATGCTCAAGGCATTCATCAGAGCAGCACAATGCGGGAAAAGAGGGGGGAACATTGCAGGACAAATTTCTATGCTGGATCATGATTGTCTGCGAGACAGCTCTTCGCAGCGCGAGTATTTGGCCAGGCTGAAATCAGCGCCACGGGAAGCCAATCTGACAAGCGGAGTGCAACGAGCGCGGCGATATGGGGCCACTTGGCAGGTGGCCGAAGAAAGACGGCTGCCCCGCGAATGGGGTGCCAGAAGGCAAGTTTCAGCAGGGCGTTCCGGGCGAGCTTAATGTGTAGCCGCAGTTGTTCTAGGCGAGATTGTAGCCGAGAAGCTTTCCGTCTCCATTCACGAGACAAGAAAAGCAGAAAGCAATGGTCTAGAGGGTTGAGAAGAAAAGTGCTCGTAGCGAGCTCGTTGCGGCAGAAGCGAAAGCCAGGAGCAGCGTGCTCACTGCGAGAAGTAGACGGCGCTTCGCCTCCTTGGGAAGGAAATGGCGTCTGGGCACGAACGGCAGCCAGCGAAGCTTCAGAACAGCAGGCTGTTCTGCTCAGCGTACGAGCCTGAAGTGAGTGGCAAGGGCTAAGGGGACAGTTCCAAGGCATCTAGCTTTCCTGCTAGCAATGCCATTTCTACCCTGCTGTGGATAACATTGTCCTTTGCCCTTCTGCTCCGAGAGGCACAGAGCACCTCGGCAGACGCAGTGCAGAGGGAAAGGACACAGTATCCGAGGGAGAGTGGCGCCGCTTAGGCGGGCAAAGCAGAAAGGTGCCGCCCGGCACTGGCTTTGACTCCCTGAGCTTCCTTGCTAGGACAGCAGCTGCCGAAAGCTGGCAACTAGGCTGCCAGAGTGCAGAATGTAGGCGGTCTGGCACGCCTGCTTGCCGAAAGCCAGTATCAGCGAGACAGCGTGCTAGGCTCTGTTTCACAGCACCCTGGAGAACACGCCCTTGAAGAATGCCCTCTCTGCTCCGCAAAAGCTCTGCCACAGTGAAGGTGGAAGAAGCAGCCTGTGGCCACGGGCAGAGCTGGTCAACAGCTGCGCCTAACTTGCCCAAGCTGCGAGAGCATTCTCAGCCGAGTTCTGCTTTGACAGAGCTATTGCTGAACTTTTGCAGTCCCGGAGGCTGCTGAAACCAAGGCTGTGTTCTGCCTCTTCATTCTTGCCTTCCTGTGCTCCAGCGAGAAGTGAAGCTCTGGCACGGCATTCAGCTTTGCCGCCTCTCTGCACGGAAAGCACTAGACAGAACTAGTGTGCTTCGTGCATGCTCTCTCCTCGCTTTTATGGTCACTGCTCTGCTTTTTGCTTGGCAGCGTTCAAAGGCTCCACGGCATACCTCTTGCACAGCGAGAGGTGGCCGGCGAGGAATACTTGCTGGCTTAAGTCGTTCCATGCTCAAGGCATTCATCAGAGCAGCACAATGCGGGAAAAGAGGGGGGAACATTGCAGGACAAATTTCTATGCTGGAACATGATTGTCTGCGAGACAGCTCTCCGCAGCGCTAGTATTTGGCCAGGCTGAAATCAGCGCCACGGGAAGCCAATCTGACAAGCGGAGTGCAACGAGCGCGGCGATATGGGGCCACTTGGCAGGTGGCCGAAGAAAGACGGCTGCCCCGCGAATGTGGTGCCAGAAGGCAAGTTTCAGCAGGGCGTTCCGGGCGAGCTTAATGTGTAGCCGCAGTTGTTCTAGGCGAGATTGTAGCCGAGAAGCTTTCCGTCTCCATTCACGAGACAAGAAAAGCAGAAAGCAATGGTCTAGAGGGTTGAGAAGAAAAGTGCTCGTAGCGAGCTCGTTGCGGCAGAAGCGAAAGCCAGGAGCAGCGTGCTCACTGCGAGAAGTAGACGGCGCTTCGCCTCCTTGGGAAGGAAATGGCGTCTGGGCACGAACGGCAGCCAGCGAAGCTTCAGAACAGCAGGCTGTTCTGCTCAGCGTACGAGCCTGAAGTGAGTGGCAAGGGCTAAGGGGACAGTTCCAAGGCATCTAGCTTTCCTGCTAGCAATGCCATTTCTACCCTGCTGTGGAAAACAATGTCCTTTGCCCTTCTGCTCCGAGAGGCACAGAGCACCTCGGCAGACGCAGTGCAGAGGGAAAGGACACAGTATCCGAGGGAGCGGGACGCCGCTTAGGCGGGCAAAGCAGAAAGGTGCCGCCCGGCACTGGCTTTGACTCCCTGAGCTGCCTTGCTAGGACAGCAGCCGCCGAAAGCTGGCAACTAGGCTGCCAGAGTGCAGAATGTAGGCGGTCTGGCACGCCTGCTTGCCGAAAGCCAGTATCAGCGAGACAGCGTGCTAGGCTCTGTTTCACAGCACCCTGGAGAACACGCACTTGAAGAATGCCCTCTCTGCTCCGCAAAAGCTCTGCCACAGCGAAGGTGGAAGAAGCAGCTTGTGGCCACGGGCAGAGCTGGTCAACAGCTGCGCCTAACTTTCCCAAGCTGCGAGAGCATTCTCAGCCGAGTTCTGCTTTGACAGAGCTATTGCTGAACTTTTGCAGTCCCGGAGGCTGCTGAAACCAAGGCTGTGTTCTGCCTCTTCATTCTTGCCTTCCTGTGCTCCAGCGAGAAGTGAAGCTCTGGCACGGCATTCAGCTTTGCCGCCTCTCTGCACGGAAAGCACTAGACAGAACTAGTGTGCTTCGTGCATGCTCTCTCCTCGCTTTTATGGTCACTGCTCTGCTTTTTGCTTGGCAGCGTTCCAAGGGTCCACGGCATACCTCTTGCACAGCGAGAGGTGGCCGGCGAGGAATACTTGCTGGCTTAAGTCGTTCCATGCTCAAGGCATTCATCAGAGCAGCACAATGCGGGAAAAGAGGGGGGAACATTGCAGGACAAATTTCTATGCTGGATCATGATTGTCTGCGAGACAGCTCTTCGCAGCGCGAGTATTTGGCCAGGCTGAAATCAGCGCCAAGGGAAGCCAATCTGACAAGCGGAGTGCAACGAGCGCGGCGATATGGGGCCACTTGGCAGGTGGCCGAAGAAAGACGGCTGCCCCGCGAATGGGGTGCCAGAAGGCAAGTTTCAGCAGGGCGTTCCGGGCGAGCTTAATGTGTAGCCGCAGTTGTTCTAGGCGAGATTGTAGCCGAGAAGCTTTCCGTCTCCATTCACGAGACAAGAAAAGCAGAAAGCAATGGTCTAGAGGGTTGTGAAGAAAAGTTCTCGTAGCGAGCTCGTTGCGGCAGAAGCGAAAGCCAGGAGCAGCGTGCTCGCTGCGAGAAGTAGACGGCGCTTCGCCTCCTTGGGAAGGAAATGGCGTCTGGGCACGAACGGCAGCCAGCGAAGCTTCAGAACAGCAGGCTGTTCTGCTCAGCGTACGAGCCTGAAGTGAGTGGCAAGGGCTAAGGGGACAGTTCCAAGGCATCTAGCTTTCCTGCTAGCAATGCCATTTCTACCCTGCTGTGGAAAACATTGTCCTTTGCCCTTCTGCTCCGAGAGGCACAGAGCACCTCGGCAGACGCAGTGCAGAGGGAAAGGACACAGTATCCGAGGGAGCGTGACGCCGCTTAGGCGGGCAAAGCAGAAAGGTGCCGCCCGGCACTGGCTTTGACTCCCTGAGCTTCCTTGCTAGGACAGCAGCTGCCGAAAGCTGGCAACTAGGCTGCCAGAGTGCAGAATGTAGGCGGTCTGGCACGCCTGCTTGCCGAAAGCCAGTATCAGCGAGACAGCGTGCTAGGCTCTGTTTCACAGCACCTTGGAGAACACGCCCTTGAAGAATGCCGTCTCTGCTCCGCAAAAGCTCTGCCACAGCGAGGGTGGAAGAAGAAGCCTGTGGCCACGGGCAGAGCTGGTCAACAGCTGCGCCTAACTTTCCCAAGCTGCGAGAGCATTCTCAGCCGAGTTCTGCTTTGACAGAGCTATTGCTGAACTTTTGCAGTCCCGGAGGCTGCTGAAACCAAGGCTGTGTTCTGCCTCTTCATTCTTGCCTTCCTGTGCTCCAGCGAGAAGTGAAGCTCTGGCACGGCATTCAGCTTTGCCGCCTCTCTGCACGGAAAGCACTAGACAGGACTAGTGTGCTTCGTGCATGCTCTCTCCTCGCTTTTATGGTCACTGCTCTGCTTTTTGCTTGGCAGCGTTCAAAGGCTCCACGGCATACCTCTTGCACAGCGAGAGGTGGCCGGCGAGGAATACTTGCTGGCTTAAGTCGTTCCATGCTCAAGGCATTCATCAGAGCAGCACAATGCGGGAAAAGAGGGGGGAACATTGCAGGACAAATTTCTATGCTGGATCATGATTGTCTGCGAGACAGCTCTTCGCAGCGCGAGTATTTGGCCAGGCTGAAATCAGCGCCACGGGAAGCCAATCTGACAAGCGGAGTGCAACGAGCGCGGCGATATGGGGCCACTTGGCAGGTGGCCGAAGAAAGACGGCTGCCCCGCGAATGGGGTGCCAGAAGGCAAGTTTCAGCAGGGCGTTGCGGGCGAGCTTAATGTGTAGCCGCAGTTGTTCTAGGCGAGATTGTAGCCGAGAAGCTTTCCGTCTCCATTCACGAGACAAGAAAAGCAGAAAGCAATGGTCTAGAGGGTTGAGAAGAAAAGTGCTCGTAGCGAGCTCGTTGCGGCAGAAGCGAAAGCCAGGAGCAGCGTGCTCACTGCGAGAAGTAGACGGCGCTTCGCCTCCTTGGGAAGGAAATGGCGTCTGGGCACGAACGGCAGCCAGCGAAGCTTCAGAACAGCAGGCTGTTCTGCTCAGCGTACGAGCCTGAAGTGAGTGGCAAGGGCTAAGGGGACAGTTCCAAGGCATCTAGCTTTCCTGCTAGCAATGCCATTTCTACCCTGCTGTGGAAAACAATGTCCTTTGCCCTTCTGCTCCGAGAGGCACAGAGCACCTCGGCAGACGCAGTGCAGAGGGAAAGGACACAGTATCCGAGGGAGCGGGACGCCGCTTAGGCGGGCAAAGCAGAAAGGTGCCGCCCGGCACTGGCTTTGACTCCCTGAGCTGCCTTGCTAGGACAGCAGCTGCCGAAAGCTGGCAACTAGGCTGCCAGAGTGCAGAATGTAGGCGGTCTGGCACGCCCGCTTGCCGAAAGCCAGTATCAGCGAGACAGCGTGCTAGGCTCTGTTTCACAGCACCCTGGAGAACACGCCCTTGAAGAATGCCCTCTCTGCTCCGCAAAAGCTCTGCCACAGCGAAGGTGGAAGAAGCAGCTTGTGGCCACGGGCAGAGCTGGTCAACAGCTGCGCTTAACTTTCCCAAGCTGCGAGAGCATTCTCAGCCGAGTTCTGCTTTGACAGAGCTATTGCTGAACTTTTGCAGTCCCGGAGGCTGCTGAAACCAAGGCTGTGTTCTGCCTCTTCATTCTTGCCTTCCTGTGCTCCAGCGAGAAGTGAAGCTCTGGCACGGCATTCAGCTTTGCCGCCTCTCTGCACGGAAAGCACTAGACAGAACTAGTGTGCTTCGTGCATGCTCTCTCCTCGCTTTTATGGTCACTGCTCTGCTTTTTGCTTGGCAGCGTTCCAAGGGTCCACGGCATACCTCTTGCACAGCGAGAGGTGGCCGGCGAGGAATACTTGCTGGCTTAAGTCGTTCCATGCTCAAGGCATTCATCAGAGCAGCACAATGCGGGAAAAGAGGGGGGAACATTGCAGGACAAATTTCTATGCTGGATCATGATTGTCTGCGAGACAGCTCTTCGCAGCGCGAGTATTTGGCCAGGCTGAAATCAGCGCCACGGGAAGCCAATCTGACAAGCGGAGTGCAACGAGCGCGGCGATATGGGGCCACTTGGCAGGTGGCCGAAGAAAGACGGCTGCCCCGCGAATGGGGTGCCAGAAGGCAAGTTTCAGCAGGGCGTTGCGGGCGAGCTTAATGTGTAGCCGCAGTTGTTCTAGGCGAGATTGTAGCCGAGAAGCTTTCCGTCTCCATTCACGAGACAAGAAAAGCAGAACGCAATGGTCTAGAGGGTTGAGAAGAAAATTGCTCGTAGCGAGCTCGTTGCGGCAGAAGCGAAAGCCAGGAGCAGCGTGCTCGCTGCGAGAAGTAGACGGCGCTTCGCCTCCTTGGGAAGGAAATGGCGTCTGGGCACGAACGGCAGCCAGCGAAGCTTCAGAACAGCAGGCTGTTCTGCTCAGCGTACGAGCCTGAAGTGAGTGGCAAGGGCTAAGGGGACAGTTCCAAGGCATCTAGCTTTCCTGCTAGCAATGCCATTTCTACCCTGCTGTGGAAAACAATGTCCTTTGCCCTTCTGCTCCGAGAGGCACAGAGCACCTCGGCAGACGCAGTGCAGAGGGAAAGGACACAGTATCCGAGGGAGCGGGACGCCGCTTAGGCGGGCAAAGCAGAAAGGTGCCGCCCGGCACTGGCTTTGACTCCCTGAGCTGCCTTGCTAGGACAGCAGCTGCCGAAAGCTGGCAACTAGGCTGCCAGAGTGCAGAATGTAGGCGGTCTGGCACGCCCGCTTGCCGAAAGCCAGTATCAGCGAGACAGCGTGCTAGGCTCTGTTTCACAGCACCCTGGAGAACACGCACTTGAAGAATGCCCTCTCTGCTCCGCAAAAGCTCTGCCACAGCGAAGGTGGAAGAAGCAGCTTGTGGCCACGGGCAGAGCTGGTCAACAGCTGCGCCTAACTTTCCCAAGCTGCGAGAGCATTCTCAGCCGAGTTCTGCTTTGACAGAGCTATTGCTGAACTTTTGCAGTCCCGGAGGCTGCTGAAACCAAGGCTGTGTTCTGCCTCTTCATTCTTGCCTTCCTGTGCTCCAGCGAGAAGTGAAGCTCTGGCACGGCATTCAGCTTTGCCGCCTCTCTGCACGGAAAGCACTAGACAGAACTAGTGTGCTTCGTGCATGCTCTCTCCTCGCTTTTATGGTCACTGCTCTGCTTTTTGCTTGGCAGCGTTCCAAGGGTCCACGGCATACCTCTTGCACAGCGAGAGGTGGCCGGCGAGGAATACTTGCTGGCTTAAGTCGTTCCATGCTCAAGGCATTCATCAGAGCAGCACAATGCGGGAAAAGAGGGGGGAACATTGCAGGACAAATTTCTATGCTGGATCATGATTGTCTGCGAGACAGCTCTTCGCAGCGCGAGTATTTGGCCAGGCTGAAATCAGCGCCAAGGGAAGCCAATCTGACAAGCGGAGTGCAACGAGCGCGGCGATATGGGGCCACTTGGCAGGTGGCCGAAGAAAGACGGCTGCCCCGCGAATGGGGTGCCAGAAGGCAAGTTTCAGCAGGGCGTTCCGGGCGAGCTTAATGTGTAGCCGCAGTTGTTCTAGGCGAGATTGTAGCCGAGAAGCTTTCCGTCTCCATTCACGAGACAAGAAAAGCAGAAAGCAATGGTCTAGAGGGTTGTGAAGAAAAGTTCTCGTAGCGAGCTCGTTGCGGCAGAAGCGAAAGCCAGGAGCAGCGTGCTCGCTGCGAGAAGTAGACGGCGCTTCGCCTCCTTGGGAAGGAAATGGCGTCTGGGCACGAACGGCAGCCAGCGAAGCTTCAGAACAGCAGGCTGTTCTGCTCAGCGTACGAGCCTGAAGTGAGTGGCAAGGGCTAAGGGGACAGTTCCAAGGCATCTAGCTTTCCTGCTAGCAATGCCATTTCTACCCTGCTGTGGAAAACATTGTCCTTTGCCCTTCTGCTCCGAGAGGCACAGAGCACCTCGGCAGACGCAGTGCAGAGGGAAAGGACACAGTATCCGAGGGAGCGTGACGCCGCTTAGGCGGGCAAAGCAGAAAGGTGCCGCCCGGCACTGGCTTTGACTCCCTGAGCTTCCTTGCTAGGACAGCAGCTGCCGAAAGCTGGCAACTAGGCTGCCAGAGTGCAGAATGTCGGCGGTCTGGCACGCCTGCTTGCCGAAAGCCAGGATCAGCGAGACAGCGTGCTAGGCTCTGTTTCACAGCACCCTGGAGAACACGCCCTTGAAGAATGCCGTCTCTGCTCCGCAAAAGCTCTGCCACAGCGAGGGTGGAAGAAGAAGCCTGTGGCCACGGGCAGAGCTGGTCAACAGCTGCGCCTAACTTTCCCAAGCTGCGAGAGCATTCTCAGCCGAGTTCTGCTTTGACAGAGCTATTGCTGAACTTTTGCAGTCCCGGAGGCTGCTGAAACCAAGGCTGTGTTCTGCCTCTTCATTCTTGCCTTCCTGTGCTCCAGCGAGAAGTGAAGCTCTGGCACGGCATTCAGCTTTGCCGCCTCTCTGCACGGGAAGCACTAGACAGAACTAGTGTGCTTCGTGCATGCTCTCTCCTCGCTTTTATGGTCACTGCTCTGCTTTTTGCTTGGCAGCGTTCCAAGGGTCCACGGCATACCTCTTGCACAGCGAGAGGTGGCCGGCGAGGAATACTTGCTGGCTTAAGTCGTTCCATGCTCAAGGCATTCATCAGAGCAGCACAATGCGGGAAAAGAGGGGGGAACATTGCAGGACAAATTTCTATGCTGGATCATGATTGTCTGCGAGACAGCTCTTCGCAGCGCGAGTATTTGGCCAGGCTGAAATCAGCGCCACGGGAAGCCAATCTGACAAGCGGAGTGCAACGAGCGCGGCGATATGGGGCCACTTGGCAGGTGGCCGAAGAAAGACGGCTGCCCCGCGAATGGGGTGCCAGAAGGCAAGTTTCAACAGGGCGTTCCGGGCGAGCTTAATGTGTAGCCGCACTTGTTCTAGGCGAGATTGTAGCCGAGAAGCTTTCCGTCTCCATTCACGAGACAAGAAAAGCAGAAAGCAATGGTCTAGAGGGTTGAGAAGAAAAGTGCTCGTAGCGAGCTCGTTGCGGCAGAAGCGACAGCCAGGAGCAGCGTGCTCGGTGCGAGAAGTAGACGGCGCTTCGCCTCCTTGGGAAGGAAATGGCGTCTGGGCACGAACGGCAGCCAGCGAAGCTTCAGAACAGCAGGCTGTTCTGCTCAGCGTACGAGCCTGAAGTGAGTGGCAAGGGCTAAGGGGACAGTTCCAAGGCATCTAGCTTTCCTGCTAGCAATGCCATTTCTACCCTGCTGTGGAAAAAAAATGTCCTTTGCCCTTCTGCTCCGAGAGGCACAGAGCACCTCGGCAGACGCAGTGCAGAGGGAAAGGACACAGTATCCGAGGGAGCGGGACGCCGCTTAGGCGGGCAAAGCAGAAAGGTGCCGCCCGGCACTGGCTTTGACTCCCTGAGCTGCCTTGCTAGGACAGCAGCTGCCGAAAGCTGGCAACTAGGCTGCCAGAGTGCAGAATGTAGGCGGTCTGGCACGCCTGCTTGCCGAAAGCCAGTATCAGCGAGACAGCGTGCTAGGCTCTGTTTCACAGCACCTTGGAGAACACGCCCTTGAAGAATGCCCTCTCTGCTCCGCAAAAGCTCTGCCACAGTGAAGGTGGAAGAAGCAGCCTGTGGCCACGGGCAGAGCTGGTCAACAGCTGCGCCTAACTTTCCCAAGCTGCGAGAGCATTCTCAGCCGAGTTCTGCTTTGACAGAGCTATTGCTGAACTTTTGCAGTCCCGGAGGCTGCTGAAACCAAGGCTGTGTTCTGCCTCTTCATTCTTGCCTTCCTGTGCTCCAGCGAGAAGTGAAGCTCTGGCACGGCATTCAGCTTTGCCGCCTCTCTGCACGGGAAGCACTAGACAGAACTAGTGTGCTTCGTGCATGCTCTCTCCTCGCTTTTATGGTCACTGCTCTGCTTTTTGCTTGGCAGCGTTCAAAGGGTCCACGGCATACCTCTTGCACAGCGAGAGGTGGCCGGCGAGGAATACTTGCTGGCTTAAGTCGTTCCATGCTCAAGGCATTCATCAGAGCAGCACAATGCGGGAAAAGAGGGGGGAACATTGCAGGACAAATTTCTATGCTGGAACATGATTGTCTGCGAGACAGCTCTCCGCAGCGCTAGTATTTGGCCAGGCTGAAATCAGCGCCACGGGAAGCCAATCTGACAAGCGGAGTGCAACGAGCGCGGCGATATGGGGCCACTTGGCAGGTGGCCGAAGAAAGACGGCTGCCCCGCGAATGTGGTGCCAGAAGGCAATTTTCAGCAGGGCGTTGCGGGCGAGCTTAATGTGTAGCCGCTATTGTTCTAGGCGAGATTGTAGCCGAGAAGCTTTCCGTCTCCATTCACGAGACAAGAAAAGCAGAACGCAATGGTCTAGAGGGTTGAGAAGAAAAGTGCTCGTAGCGAGCTCGTTGCGGCAGAAGCGAAAGCCAGGAGCAGCGTGCTCGCTGCGAGAAGTAGACGGCGCTTCGCCTCCTTGGGAAGGAAATGGCGTCTGGGCACGAACGGCAGCCAGCGAAGCTTCAGAACAGCAGGCTGTTCTGCTCAGCGTACGAGCCTGAAGTGAGTGGCAAGGGCTAAGGGGATAGTTCCAAGGCATCTAGCTTTCCTGCTAGCAATGCCATTTCTACCCTGCTGTGGAAAACAATGTCCTTTGCCCTTCTGCTCCGAGAGGCACAGAGCACCTCGGCAGACGCAGTGCAGAGGGAAAGGACACAGTATCCGAGGGAGCGTGGCGCCGCTTAGGCGGGCAAAGCAGAAAGGTGCCGCCCGGCACTGGCTTTGACTCCCTGAGCTTCCTTGCTAGGACAGCAGCTGCCGAAAGCTGGCAACTAGGCTGCCAGAGTGCAGAATGTAGGCGGTCTGGCACGCCTGCTTGCCGAAAGCCAGTATCAGCGAGACAGCGTGCTAGGCTCTGTTTCACAGCACCCTGGAGAACACGCCCTTGAAGAATGCCCTCTCTGCTCCGCAAAAGCTCTGCCACAGCGAAGGTGGAAGAAGCAGCCTGTGGCCACGGGCAGAGCTGGTCAACAGCTGCGCCTAACTTTCCCAAGCTGCGAGAGCATTCTCAGCCGAGTTCTGCTTTGACAGAGCTATTGCTGAACTTTTGCAGTCCCGGAGGCTGCTGAAACCAAGGCTGTGTTCTGCCTCTTCATTCTTGCCTTCCTGTGCTCCAGCGAGAAGTGAAGCTCTGGCACGGCATTCAGCTTTGCCGCCTCTCTGCACGGAAAGCACTAGACAGAACTAGTGTGCTTCGTGCATGCTCTCTCCTCGCTTTTATGGTCACTGCTCTGCTTTTTGCTTGGCAGCGTTCCAAGGGTCCACGGCATACCTCTTGCACAGCGAGAGGTGGCCGGCGAGGAATACTTGCTGGCTTAAGTCGTTCCATGCTCAAGGCATTCATCAGAGCAGCACAATGCGGGAAAAGAGGGGGGAACATTGCAGGACAAATTTCTATGCTGGATCATGATTGTCTGCGAGACAGCTCTTCGCAGCGCGAGTATTTGGCCAGGCTGAAATCAGCGCCACGGGAAGCCAATCTGACAAGCGGAGTGCAACGAGCGCGGCGATATGGGGCCACTTGGCAGGTGGCCGAAGAAAGACGGCTGCCCCGCGAATGGGGTGCCAGAAGGCAAGTTTCAGCAGGGCGTTCCGGGCGAGCTTAATGTGTAGCCGCAGTTGTTCTAGGCGAGATTGTAGCCGAGAAGCTTTCCGTCTCCATTCACGAGACAAGAAAAGCAGAAAGCAATGGTCTAGAGGGTTGAGAAGAAAAGTGCTCGTAGCGAGCTCGTTGCGGCAGAAGCGAAAGCCAGGAGCAGCGTGCTCGCTGCGAGAAGTAGACGGCGCTTCGCCTCCTTGGGAAGGAAATGGCGTCTGGGCACGAACGGCAGCCAGCGAAGCTTCAGAACAGCAGGCTGTTCTGCTCAGCGTACGAGCCTGAAGTGAGTGGCAAGGGCTAAGGGGACAGTTCCAAGGCATCTAGCTTTCCTGCTAGCAATGCCATTTCTACCCTGCTGTGGAAAACAATGTCCTTTGCCCTTCTGCTCCGAGAGGCACAGAGCACCTCGGCAGACGCAGTGCAGAGGGAAAGGACACAGTATCCGAGGGAGCGGGACGCCGCTTAGGCGGGCAAAGCAGAAAGGTGCCGCCCGGCACTGGCTTTGACTCCCTGAGCTGCCTTGCTAGGACAGCAGCTGCCGAAAGCTGGCAACTAGGCTGCCAGAGTGCAGAATGTAGGCGGTCTGGCACGCCCGCTTGCCGAAAGCCAGTATCAGCGAGACAGCGTGCTAGGCTCTGTTTCACAGCACCTTGGAGAACACGCCCTTGAAGAATGCCCTCTCTGCTCCGCAAAAGCTCTGCCACAGCGAAGGTGGAAGAAGCAGCTTGTGGCCACGGGCAGAGCTGGTCAACAGCTGCGCCTAACTTTCCCAAGCTGCGAGAGCATTCTCAGCCGAGTTCTGCTTTGACAGAGCTATTGCTGAACTTTTGCAGTCCCGGAGGCTGCTGAAACCAAGGCTGTGTTCTGCCTCTTCATTCTTGCCTTCCTGTGCTCCAGCGAGAAGTGAAGCTCTGGCACGGCATTCAGCTTTGCCGCCTCTCTGCACGGAAAGCACTAGACAGAACTAGTGTGCTTCGTGCATGCTCTCTCCTCGCTTTTATGGTCACTGCTCTGCTTTTTGCTTGGCAGCGTTCCAAGGGTCCACGGCATACCTCTTGCACAGCGAGAGGTGGCCGGCGAGGAATACTTGCTGGCTTAAGTCGTTCCATGCTCAAGGCATTCATCAGAGCAGCACAATGCGGGAAAAGAGGGGGGAACATTGCAGGACAAATTTCTATGCTGGATCATGATTGTCTGCGAGACAGCTCTTCGCAGCGCGAGTATTTGGCCAGGCTGAAATCAGCGCCACGGGAAGCCAATCTGACAAGCGGAGTGCAACGAGCGCGGCGATATGGGGCCACTTGGCAGGTGGCCGAAGAAAGACGGCTGCCCCGCGAATGGGGTGCCAGAAGGCAAGTTTCAGCAGGGCGTTCCGGGCGAGCTTAATGTGTAGCCGCAGTTGTTCTAGGCGAGATTGTACCCGAGAAGCTTTCCGTCTCCATTCACGAGACAAGAAAAGCAGAAAGCAATGGTCTAGAGGGTTGAGAAGAAAAGTGCTCGTAGCGAGCTCGTTGCGGCAGAAGCGAAAGCCAGGAGCAGCGTGCTCACTGCGAGAAGTAGACGGCGCTTCGCCTCCTTGGGAAGGAAATGGCGTCTGGGCACGAACGGCAGCCAGCGAAGCTTCAGAACAGCAGGCTGTTCTGCTCAGCGTACGAGCCTGAAGTGAGTGGCAAGGGCTAAGGGGACAGTTCCAAGGCATCTAGCTTTCCTGCTAGCAATGCCATTTCTACCCTGCTGTGGAAAACAATGTCCTTTGCCCTTCTGCTCCGAGAGGCACAGAGCACCTCGGCAGACGCAGTGCAGAGGGAAAGGACACAGTATCCGAGGGAGCGGGACGCCGCTTAGGCGGGCAAAGCAGAAAGGTGCCGCCCGGCACTGGCTTTGACTCCCTGAGCTGCCTTGCTAGGACAGCAGCTGCCGAAAGCTGGCAACTAGGCTGCCAGAGTGCAGAATGTAGGCGGTCTGGCACGCCCGCTTGCCGAAAGCCAGTATCAGCGAGACAGCGTGCTAGGCTCTGTTTCACAGCACCTTGGAGAACACGCCCTTGAAGAATGCCCTCTCTGCTCCGCAAAAGCTCTGCCACAGCGAAGGTGGAAGAAGCAGCTTGTGGCCACGGGCAGAGCTGGTCAACAGCTGCGCCTAACTTTCCCAAGCTGCGAGAGCATTCTCAGCCGAGTTCTGCTTTGACAGAGCTATTGCTGAACTTTTGCAGTCCCGGAGGCTGCTGAAACCAAGGCTGTGTTCTGCCTCTTCATTCTTGCCTTCCTGTGCTCCAGCGAGAAGTGAAGCTCTGGCACGGCATTCAGCTTTGCCGCCTCTCTGCACGGAAAGCACTAGACAGAACTAGTGTGCTTCGTGCATGCTCTCTCCTCGCTTTTATGGTCACTGCTCTGCTTTTTGCTTGGCAGCGTTCCAAGGGTCCACGGCATACCTCTTGCACAGCGAGAGGTGGCCGGCGAGGAATACTTGCTGGCTTAAGTCGTTCCATGCTCAAGGCATTCATCAGAGCAGCACAATGCGGGAAAAGAGGGGGGAACATTGCAGGACAAATTTCTATGCTGGATCATGATTGTCTGCGAGACAGCTCTTCGCAGCGCGAGTATTTGGCCAGGCTGAAATCAGCGCCACGGGAAGCCAATCTGACAAGCGGAGTGCAACGAGCGCGGCGATATGGGGCCACTTGGCAGGTGGCCGAAGAAAGACGGCTGCCCCGCGAATGGGGTGCCAGAAGGCAAGTTTCAGCAGGGCGTTCCGGGCGAGCTTAATGTGTAGCCGCAGTTGTTCTAGGCGAGATTGTAGCCGAGAAGCTTTCCGTCTCCATTCACGAGACAAGAAAAGCAGAAAGCAATGGTCTAGAGGGTTGAGAAGAAAAGTGCTCGTAGCGAGCTCGTTGCGGCAGAAGCGAAAGCCAGGAGCAGCGTGCTCACTGCGAGAAGTAGACGGCGCTTCGCCTCCTTGGGAAGGAAATGGCGTCTGGGCACGAACGGCAGCCAGCGAAGCTTCAGAACAGCAGGCTGTTCTGCTCAGCGTACGAGCCTGAAGTGAGTGGCAAGGGCTAAGGGGACAGTTCCAAGGCATCTAGCTTTCCTGCTAGCAATGCCATTTCTACCCTGCTGTGGAAAACAATGTCCTTTGCCCTTCTGCTCCGAGAGGCACAGAGCACCTCGGCAGACGCAGTGCAGAGGGAAAGGACACAGTATCCGAGGGAGCGGGACGCCGCTTAGGCGGGCAAAGCAGAAAGGTGCCGCCCGGCACTGGCTTTGACTCCCTGAGCTGCCTTGCTAGGACAGCAGCCGCCGAAAGCTGGCAACTAGGCTGCCAGAGTGCAGAATGTAGGCGGTCTGGCACGCCTGCTTGCCGAAAGCCAGTATCAGCGAGACAGCGTGCTAGGCTCTGTTTCACAGCACCCTGGAGAACACGCACTTGAAGAATGCCCTCTCTGCTCCGCAAAAGCTCTGCCACAGCGAAGGTGGAAGAAGCAGCTTGTGGCCACGGGCAGAGCTGGTCAACAGCTGCGCCTAACTTTCCCAAGCTGCGAGAGCATTCTCAGCCGAGTTCTGCTTTGACAGAGCTATTGCTGAACTTTTGCAGTCCCGGAGGCTGCTGAAACCAAGGCTGTGTTCTGCCTCTTCATTCTTGCCTTCCTGTGCTCCAGCGAGAAGTGAAGCTCTGGCACGGCATTCAGCTTTGCCGCCTCTCTGCACGGAAAGCACTAGACAGAACTAGTGTGCTTCGTGCATGCTCTCTCCTCGCTTTTATGGTCACTGCTCTGCTTTTTGCTTGGCAGCGTTCCAAGGGTCCACGGCATACCTCTTGCACAGCGAGAGGTGGCCGGCGAGGAATACTTGCTGGCTTAAGTCGTTCCATGCTCAAGGCATTCATCAGAGCAGCACAATGCGGGAAAAGAGGGGGGAACATTGCAGGACAAATTTCTATGCTGGATCATGATTGTCTGCGAGACAGCTCTTCGCAGCGCGAGTATTTGGCCAGGCTGAAATCAGCGCCAAGGGAAGCCAATCTGACAAGCGGAGTGCAACGAGCGCGGCGATATGGGGCCACTTGGCAGGTGGCCGAAGAAAGACGGCTGCCCCGCGAATGGGGTGCCAGAAGGCAAGTTTCAGCAGGGCGTTCCGGGCGAGCTTAATGTGTAGCCGCAGTTGTTCTAGGCGAGATTGTAGCCGAGAAGCTTTCCGTCTCCATTCACGAGACAAGAAAAGCAGAAAGCAATGGTCTAGAGGGTTGTGAAGAAAAGTTCTCGTAGCGAGCTCGTTGCGGCAGAAGCGAAAGCCAGGAGCAGCGTGCTCGCTGCGAGAAGTAGACGGCGCTTCGCCTCCTTGGGAAGGAAATGGCGTCTGGGCACGAACGGCAGCCAGCGAAGCTTCAGAACAGCAGGCTGTTCTGCTCAGCGTACGAGCCTGAAGTGAGTGGCAAGGGCTAAGGGGACAGTTCCAAGGCATCTAGCTTTCCTGCTAGCAATGCCATTTCTACCCTGCTGTGGAAAACATTGTCCTTTGCCCTTCTGCTCCGAGAGGCACAGAGCACCTCGGCAGACGCAGTGCAGAGGGAAAGGACACAGTATCCGAGGGAGCGTGGCGCCGCTTAGGCGGGCAAAGCAGAAAGGTGCCGCCCGGCACTGGCTTTGACTCCCTGAGCTTCCTTGCTAGGACAGCAGCTGCCGAAAGCTGGCAACTAGGCTGCCAGAGTGCAGAATGTAGGCGGTCTGGCACGCCTGCTTGCCGAAAGCCAGTATCAGCGAGACAGCGTGCTAGGCTCTGTTTCACAGCACCTTGGAGAACACGCCCTTGAAGAATGCCGTCTCTGCTCCGCAAAAGCTCTGCCACAGCGAGGGTGGAAGAAGAAGCCTGTGGCCACGGGCAGAGCTGGTCAACAGCTGCGCCTAACTTTCCCAAGCTGCGAGAGCATTCTCAGCCGAGTTCTGCTTTGACAGAGCTATTGCTGAACTTTTGCAGTCCCGGAGGCTGCTGAAACCAAGGCTGTGTTCTGCCTCTTCATTCTTGCCTTCCTGTGCTCCAGCGAGAAGTGAAGCTCTGGCACGGCATTCAGCTTTGCCGCCTCTCTGCACGGGAAGCACTAGACAGAACTAGTGTGCTTCGTGCATGCTCTCTCCTCGCTTTTATGGTCACTGCTCTGCTTTTTGCTTGGCAGCGTTCCAAGGGTCCACGGCATACCTCTTGCACAGCGAGAGGTGGCCGGCGAGGAATACTTGCTGGCTTAAGTCGTTCCATGCTCAAGGCATTCATCAGAGCAGCACAATGCGGGAAAAGAGGGGGGAACATTGCAGGACAAATTTCTATGCTGGATCATGATTGTCTGCGAGACAGCTCTTCGCAGCGCGAGTATTTGGCCAGGCTGAAATCAGCGCCACGGGAAGCCAATCTGACAAGCGGAGTGCAACGAGCGCGGCGATATGGGGCCACTTGGCAGGTGGCCGAAGAAAGACGGCTGCCCCGCGAATGGGGTGCCAGAAGGCAAGTTTCAACAGGGCGTTCCGGGCGAGCTTAATGTGTAGCCGCACTTGTTCTAGGCGAGATTGTAGCCGAGAAGCTTTCCGTCTCCATTCACGAGACAAGAAAAGCAGAAAGCAATGGTCTAGAGGGTTGAGAAGAAAAGTGCTCGTAGCGAGCTCGTTGCGGCAGAAGCGACAGCCAGGAGCAGCGTGCTCGGTGCGAGAAGTAGACGGCGCTTCGCCTCCTTGGGAAGGAAATCGCGTCTGGGCACGAACGGCAGCCAGCGAAGCTTCAGAACAGCAGGCTGTTCTGCTCAGCGTACGAGCCTGAAGTGAGTGGCAAGGGCTAAGGGGACAGTTCCAAGGCATCTAGCTTTCCTGCTAGCAATGCCATTTCTACCCTGCTGTGGAAAAAAAATGTCCTTTGCCCTTCTGCTCCGAGAGGCACAGAGCACCTCGGCAGACGCAGTGCAGAGGGAAAGGACACAGTATCCGAGGGAGCGGGACGCCGCTTAGGCGGGAAAAGCAGAAAGGTGCCGCCCGGCACTGGCTTTGACTCCCTGAGCTGCCTTGCTAGGACAGCAGCTGCCGAAAGCTGGCAACTAGGCTGCCAGAGTGCAGAATGTAGGCGGTCTGGCACGCCTGCTTGCCGAAAGCCAGTATCAGCGAGACAGCGTGCTAGGCTCTGTTTCACAGCACCTTGGAGAACACGCCCTTGAAGAATGCCCTCTCTGCTCCGCAAAAGCTCTGCCACAGTGAAGGTGGAAGAAGCAGCCTGTGGCCACGGGCAGAGCTGGTCAACAGCTGCGCCTAACTTTCCCAAGCTGCGAGAGCATTCTCAGCCGAGTTCTGCTTTGACAGAGCTATTGCTGAACTTTTGCAGTCCCGGAGGCTGCTGAAACCAAGGCTGTGTTCTGCCTCTTCATTCTTGCCTTCCTGTGCTCCAGCGAGAAGTGAAGCTCTGGCACGGCATTCAGCTTTGCCGCCTCTCTGCACGGGAAGCACTAGACAGAACTAGTGTGCTTCGTGCATGCTCTCTCCTCGCTTTTATGGTCACTGCTCTGCTTTTTGCTTGGCAGCGTTCAAAGGGTCCACGGCATACCTCTTGCACAGCGAGAGGTGGCCGGCGAGGAATACTTGCTGGCTTAAGTCGTTCCATGCTCAAGGCATTCATCAGAGCAGCACAATGCGGGAAAAGAGGGGGGAACATTGCAGGACAAATTTCTATGCTGGAACATGATTGTCTGCGAGACAGCTCTCCGCAGCGCTAGTATTTGGCCAGGCTGAAATCAGCGCCACGGGAAGCCAATCTGACAAGCGGAGTGCAACGAGCGCGGCGATATGGGGCCACTTGGCAGGTGGCCGAAGAAAGACGGCTGCCCCGCGAATGTGGTGCCAGAAGGCAATTTTCAGCAGGGCGTTGCGGGCGAGCTTAATGTGTAGCCGCTATTGTTCTAGGCGAGATTGTAGCCGAGAAGCTTTCCGTCTCCATTCACGAGACAAGAAAAGCAGAACGCAATGGTCTAGAGGGTTGAGAAGAAAAGTGCTCGTAGCGAGCTCGTTGCGGCAGAAGCGAAAGCCAGGAGCAGCGTGATCACTGCGAGAAGTAGACGGCGCTTCGCCTCCTTGGGAAGGAAATGGCGTCTGGGCACGAACGGCAGCCAGCGAAGCTTCAGAACAGCAGGCTGTTCTGCTCAGCGTACGAGCCTGAAGTGAGTGGCAAGGGCTAAGGGGACAGTTCCAAGGCATCTAGCTTTCCTGCTAGCAATGCCATTTCTACCCTGCTGTGGAAAACATTGTCCTTTGCCCTTCTGCTCCGAGAGGCACAGAGCACCTCGGCAGACGCAGTGCAGAGGGAAAGGACACAGTATCCGAGGGAGCGTGGCGCCGCTTAGGCGGGCAAAGCAGAAAGGTGCCGCCCGGCACTGGCTTTGACTCCCTGAGCTGCCTTGCTAGGACAGCAGCTGCCGAAAGCTGGCAACTAGGCTGCCAGAGTGCAGAATGTAGGCGGTCTGGCACGCCTGCTTGCCGAAAGCCAGTATCAGCGAGACAGCGTGCTAGGCTCTGTTTCACAGCACCCTGGAGAACACGCCCTTGAAGAATGCCGTCTCTGCTCCGCAAAAGCTCTGCCACAGTGAAGGTGGAAGAAGCAGCCTGTGGCCACGGGCAGAGCTGGTCAACAGCTGCGCCTAACTTTCCCAAGCTGCGAGAGCATTCTCAGCCGAGTTCTGCTTTGACAGAGCTATTGCTGAACTTTTGCAGTCCCGGAGGCTGCTGAAACCAAGGCTGTGTTCTGCCTCTTCATTCTTGCCTTCCTGTGCTCCAGCGAGAAGTGAAGCTCTGGCACGGCATTCAGCTTTGCCGCCTCTCTGCACGGGAAGCACTAGACAGAACTAGTGTGCTTCGTGCATGCTCTCTCCTCGCTTTTATGGTCACTGCTCTGCTTTTTGCTTGGCAGCGTTCAAAGGGTCCACGGCATACCTCTTGCACAGCGAGAGGTGGCCGGCGAGGAATACTTGCTGGCTTAAGTCGTTCCATGCTCAAGGCATTCATCAGAGCAGCACAATGCGGGAAAAGAGGGGGGAACATTGCAGGACAAATGTCTATGCTGGATCATGATTTTCTGCGAGACAGCTCTTCGCAGCGCGAGTATTTGGCCAGGCTGAAATCAGCGCCACGGGAAGCCAATCTGACAAGCGGAGTGCAACGAGCGCGGCGATATGGGGCCACTTGGCAGGTGGCCGAAGAAAGACGGCTGCCCCGCGAATGGGGTGCCAGAAGGCAAGTTTCAGCAGGGCGTTCCGGGCGAGCTTAATGTGTAGCCGCAGTTGTTCTAGGCGAGATTGTAGCCGAGAAGCTTTCCGTCTCCATTCACGAGACAAGAAAAGCAGAAAGCAATGGTCTAGAGGGTTGAGAAGAAAAGTGCTCGTAGCGAGCTCGTTGCGGCAGAAGCGAAAGCCAGGAGCAGCGTGCTCACTGCGAGAAGTAGACGGCGCTTCGCCTCCTTGGGAAGGAAATGGCGTCTGGGCACGAACGGCAGCCAGCGAAGCTTCAGAACAGCAGGCTGTTCTGCTCAGCGTACGAGCCTGAAGTGAGTGGCAAGGGCTAAGGGGACAGTTCCAAGGCATCTAGCTTTCCTGCTAGCAATGCCATTTCTACCCTGCTGTGGATAACATTGTCCTTTGCCCTTCTGCTCCGAGAGGCACAGAGCACCTCGGCAGACGCAGTGCAGAGGGAAAGGACACAGTATCCGAGGGAGAGTGGCGCCGCTTAGGCGGGCAAAGCAGAAAGGTGCCGCCCGGCACTGGCTTTGACTCCCTGAGCTTCCTTGCTAGGACAGCAGCTGCCGAAAGCTGGCAACTAGGCTGCCAGAGTGCAGAATGTAGGCGGTCTGGCACGCCTGCTTGCCGAAAGCCAGTATCAGCGAGACAGCGTGCTAGGCTCTGTTTCACAGCACCCTGGAGAACACGCCCTTGAAGAATGCCCTCTCTGCTCCGCAAAAGCTCTGCCACAGTGAAGGTGGAAGAAGCAGCCTGTGGCCACGGGCAGAGCTGGTCAACAGCTGCGCCTAACTTGCCCAAGCTGCGAGAGCATTCTCAGCCGAGTTCTGCTTTGACAGAGCTATTGCTGAACTTTTGCAGTCCCGGAGGCTGCTGAAACCAAGGCTGTGTTCTGCCTCTTCATTCTTGCCTTCCTGTGCTCCAGCGAGAAGTGAAGCTCTGGCACGGCATTCAGCTTTGCCGCCTCTCTGCACGGAAAGCACTAGACAGAACTAGTGTGCTTCGTGCATGCTCTCTCCTCGCTTTTATGGTCACTGCTCTGCTTTTTGCTTGGCAGCGTTCAAAGGGTCCACGGCATACCTCTTGCACAGCGAGAGGTGGCCGGCGAGGAATACTTGCTGGCTTAAGTCGTTCCATGCTCAAGGCATTCATCAGAGCAGCACAATGCGGGAAAAGAGGGGGGAACATTGCAGGACAAATTTCTATGCTGGAACATGATTGTCTGCGAGACAGCTCTCCGCAGCGCTAGTATTTGGCCAGGCTGAAATCAGCGCCACGGGAAGCCAATCTGACAAGCGGAGTGCAACGAGCGCGGCGATATGGGGCCACTTGGCAGGTGGCCGAAGAAAGACGGCTGCCCCGCGAATGTGGTGCCAGAAGGCAAGTTTCAGCAGGGCGTTCCGGGCGAGCTTAATGTGTAGCCGCAGTTGTTCTAGGCGAGATTGTAGCCGAGAAGCTTTCCGTCTCCATTCACGAGACAAGAAAAGCAGAATGCAATGGTCTAGAGGGTTGAGAAGAAAAGTGCTCGTAGCGAGCTCGTTGCGGCAGAAGCGAAAGCCAGGAGCAGCGTGCTCACTGCGAGAAGTAGACGGCGCTTCGCCTCCTTGGGAAGGAAATGGCGTCTGGGCACGAACGGCAGCCAGCGAAGCTTCAGAACAGCAGGCTGTTCTGCTCAGCGTACGAGCCTGAAGTGAGTGGCAAGGGCTAAGGGGACAGTTCCAAGGCATCTAGCTTTCCTGCTAGCAATGCCATTTCTACCCTGCTGTGGAAAACAATGTCCTTTGCCCTTCTGCTCCGAGAGGCACAGAGCACCTCGGCAGACGCAGTGCAGAGGGAAAGGACACAGTATCCGAGGGAGCGGGACGCCGCTTAGGCGGGCAAAGCAGAAAGGTGCCGCCCGGCACTGGCTTTGACTCCCTGAGCTGCCTTGCTAGGACAGCAGCCGCCGAAAGCTGGCAACTAGGCTGCCAGAGTGCAGAATGTAGGCGGTCTGGCACGCCTGCTTGCCGAAAGCCAGTATCAGCGAGACAGCGTGCTAAGCTCTGTTTCACAGCACCTTGGAGAACACGCACTTGAAGAATGCCCTCTCTGCTCCGCAAAAGCTCTGCCACAGCGAAGGTGGAAGAAGCAGCTTGTGGCCACGGGCAGAGCTGGTCAACAGCTGCGCCTAACTTTCCCAAGCTGCGAGAGCATTCTCAGCCGAGTTCTGCTTTGACAGAGCTATTGCTGAACTTTTGCAGTCCCGGAGGCTGCTGAAACCAAGGCTGTGTTCTGCCTCTTCATTCTTGCCTTCCTGTGCTCCAGCGAGAAGTGAAGCTCTGGCACGGCATTCAGCTTTGCCGCCTCTCTGCACGGAAAGCACTAGACAGAACTAGTGTGCTTCGTGCATGCTCTCTCCTCGCTTTTATGGTCACTGCTCTGCTTTTTGCTTGGCAGCGTTCCAAGGGTCCACGGCATACCTCTTGCACAGCGAGAGGTGGCCGGCGAGGAATACTTGCTGGCTTAAGTCGTTCCATGCTCAAGGCATTCATCAGAGCAGCACAATGCGGGAAAAGAGGGGGGAACATTGCAGGACAAATTTCTATGCTGGATCATGATTGTCTGCGAGACAGCTCTTCGCAGCGCGAGTATTTGGCCAGGCTGAAATCAGCGCCACGGGAAGCCAATCTGACAAGCGGAGTGCAACGAGCGCGGCGATATGGGGCCACTTGGCAGGTGGCCGAAGAAAGACGGCTGCCCCGCGAATGGGGTGCCAGAAGGCAAGTTTCAGCAGGGCGTTGCGGGCGAGCTTAATGTGTAGCCGCAGTTGTTCTAGGCGAGATTGTAGCCGAGAAGCTTTCCGTCTCTATTCACGAGACAAGAAAAGCAGAAAGCAATGGTCTAGAGGGTTGAGAAGAAAAGTGCTCGTAGCGAGCTCGTTGCGGCAGAAGCGAAAGCCAGGAGCAGCGTGCTCACTGCGAGAAGTAGACGGCGCTTCGCCTCCTTGGGAAGGAAATGGCGTCTGGGCACGAACGCCAGCCAGCGAAGCTTCAGAACAGCAGGCTGTTCTGCTCAGCGTACGAGCCTGAAGTGAGTGGCAAGGGCTAAGGGGACAGTTCCAAGGCATCTAGCTTTCCTGCTAGCAATGCCATTTCTACCCTGCTGTGGAAAACAATGTCCTTTGCCCTTCTGCTCCGAGAGGCACAGAGCACCTCGGCAGACGCAGTGCAGAGGGAAAGGACACAGTATCCGAGGGAGCGGGACGCCGCTTAGGCGGGCAAAGCAGAAAGGTGCCGCCCGGCACTGGCTTTGACTCCCTGAGCTGCCTTGCTAGGACAGCAGCCGCCGAAAGCTGGCAACTAGGCTGCCAGAGTGCAGAATGTAGGCGGTCTGGCACGCCTGCTTGCCGAAAGCCAGTATCAGCGAGACAGCGTGCTAGGCTCTGTTTCACAGCACCCTGGAGAACACGCACTTGAAGAATGCCCTCTCTGCTCCGCAAAAGCTCTGCCACAGCGAAGGTGGAAGAAGCAGCTTGTGGCCACGGGCAGAGCTGGTCAACAGCTGCGCCTAACTTTCCCAAGCTGCGAGAGCATTCTCAGCCGAGTTCTGCTTTGACAGAGCTATTGCTGAACTTTTGCAGTCCCGGAGGCTGCTGAAACCAAGGCTGTGTTCTGCCTCTTCATTCTTGCCTTCCTGTGCTCCAGCGAGAAGTGAAGCTCTGGCACGGCATTCAGCTTTGCCGCCTCTCTGCACGGAAAGCACTAGACAGAACTAGTGTGCTTCGTGCATGCTCTCTCCTCGCTTTTATGGTCACTGCTCTGCTTTTTGCTTGGCAGCGTTCCAAGGGTCCACGGCATACCTCTTGCACAGCGAGAGGTGGCCGGCGAGGAATACTTGCTGGCTTAAGTCGTTCCATGCTCAAGGCATTCATCAGAGCAGCACAATGCGGGAAAAGAGGGGGGAACATTGCAGGACAAATTTCTATGCTGGATCATGATTGTCTGCGAGACAGCTCTTCGCAGCGCGAGTATTTGGCCAGGCTGAAATCAGCGCCAAGGGAAGCCAATCTGACAAGCGGAGTGCAACGAGCGCGGCGATATGGGGCCACTTGGCAGGTGGCCGAAGAAAGACGGCTGCCCCGCGAATGGGGTGCCAGAAGGCAAGTTTCAGCAGGGCGTTCCGGGCGAGCTTAATGTGTAGCCGCAGTTGTTCTAGGCGAGATTGTAGCCGAGAAGCTTTCCGTCTCCATTCACGAGACAAGAAAAGCAGAAAGCAATGGTCTAGAGGGTTGTGAAGAAAAGTTCTCGTAGCGAGCTCGTTGCGGCAGAAGCGAAAGCCAGGAGCAGCGTGCTCGCTGCGAGAAGTAGACGGCGCTTCGCCTCCTTGGGAAGGAAATGGCGTCTGGGCACGAACGGCAGCCAGCGAAGCTTCAGAACAGCAGGCTGTTCTGCTCAGCGTACGAGCCTGAAGTGAGTGGCAAGGGCTAAGGGGACAGTTCCAAGGCATCTAGCTTTCCTGCTAGCAATGCCATTTCTACCCTGCTGTGGAAAACATTGTCCTTTGCCCTTCTGCTCCGAGAGGCACAGAGCACCTCGGCAGACGCAGTGCAGAGGGAAAGGACACAGTATCCGAGGGAGCGTGGCGCCGCTTAGGCGGGCAAAGCAGAAAGGTGCCGCCCGGCACTGGCTTTGACTCCCTGAGCTTCCTTGCTAGGACAGCAGCTGCCGAAAGCTGGCAACTAGGCTGCCAGAGTGCAGAATGTAGGCGGTCTGGCACGCCTGCTTGCCGAAAGCCAGTATCAGCGAGACAGCGTGCTAGGCTCTGTTTCACAGCACCTTGGAGAACACGCCCTTGAAGAATGCCGTCTCTGCTCCGCAAAAGCTCTGCCACAGCGAGGGTGGAAGAAGAAGCCTGTGGCCACGGGCAGAGCTGGTCAACAGCTGCGCCTAACTTTCCCAAGCTGCGAGAGCATTCTCAGCCGAGTTCTGCTTTGACAGAGCTATTGCTGAACTTTTGCAGTCCCGGAGGCTGCTGAAACCAAGGCTGTGTTCTGCCTCTTCATTCTTGCCTTCCTGTGCTCCAGCGAGAAGTGAAGCTCTGGCACGGCATTCAGCTTTGCCGCCTCTCTGCACGGAAAGCACTAGACAGAACTAGTGTGCTTCGTGCATGCTCTCTCCTCGCTTTTATGGTCACTGCTCTGCTTTTTGCTTGGCAGCGTTCCAAGGGTCCACGGCATACCTCTTGCACAGCGAGAGGTGGCCGGCGAGGAATACTTGCTGGCTTAAGTCGTTCCATGCTCAAGGCATTCATCAGAGCAGCACAATGCGGGAAAAGAGGGGGGAACATTGCAGGACAAATTTCTATGCTGGATCATGATTGTCTGCGAGACAGCTCTTCGCAGCGCGAGTATTTGGCCAGGCTGAAATCAGCGCCACGGGAAGCCAATCTGACAAGCGGAGTGCAACGAGCGCGGCGATATGGGGCCACTTGGCAGGTGGCCGAAGAAAGACGGCTGCCCCGCGAATGGGGTGCCAGAAGGCAAGTTTCAACAGGGCGTTCCGGGCGAGCTTAATGTGTAGCCGCACTTGTTCTAGGCGAGATTGTAGCCGAGAAGCTTTCCGTCTCCATTCACGAGACAAGAAAAGCAGAAAGCAATGGTCTAGAGGGTTGAGAAGAAAAGTGCTCGTAGCGAGCTCGTTGCGGCAGAAGCGACAGCCAGGAGCAGCGTGCTCGGTGCGAGAAGTAGACGGCGCTTCGCCTCCTTGGGAAGGAAATCGCGTCTGGGCACGAACGGCAGCCAGCGAAGCTTCAGAACAGCAGGCTGTTCTGCTCAGCGTACGAGCCTGAAGTGAGTGGCAAGGGCTAAGGGGACAGTTCCAAGGCATCTAGCTTTCCTGCTAGCAATGCCATTTCTACCCTGCTGTGGAAAAAAAATGTCCTTTGCCCTTCTGCTCCGAGAGGCACAGAGCACCTCGGCAGACGCAGTGCAGAGGGAAAGGACACAGTATCCGAGGGAGCGGGACGCCGCTTAGGCGGGCAAAGCAGAAAGGTGCCGCCCGGCACTGGCTTTGACTCCCTGAGCTGCCTTGCTAGGACAGCAGCTGCCGAAAGCTGGCAACTAGGCTGCCAGAGTGCAGAATGTAGGCGGTCTGGCACGCCTGCTTGCCGAAAGCCAGTATCAGCGAGACAGCGTGCTAGGCTCTGTTTCACAGCACCTTGGAGAACACGCCCTTGAAGAATGCCCTCTCTGCTCCGCAAAAGCTCTGCCACAGTGAAGGTGGAAGAAGCAGCCTGTGGCCACGGGCAGAGCTGGTCAACAGCTGCGCCTAACTTTCCCAAGCTGCGAGAGCATTCTCAGCCGAGTTCTGCTTTGACAGAGCTATTGCTGAACTTTTGCAGTCCCGGAGGCTGCTGAAACCAAGGCTGTGTTCTGCCTCTTCATTCTTGCCTTCCTGTGCTCCAGCGAGAAGTGAAGCTCTGGCACGGCATTCAGCTTTGCCGCCTCTCTGCACGGGAAGCACTAGACAGAACTAGTGTGCTTCGTGCATGCTCTCTCCTCGCTTTTATGGTCACTGCTCTGCTTTTTGCTTGGCAGCGTTCAAAGGGTCCACGGCATACCTCTTGCACAGCGAGAGGTGGCCGGCGAGGAATACTTGCTGGCTTAAGTCGTTCCATGCTCAAGGCATTCATCAGAGCAGCACAATGCGGGAAAAGAGGGGGGAACATTGCAGGACAAATTTCTATGCTGGAACATGATTGTCTGCGAGACAGCTCTCCGCAGCGCTAGTATTTGGCCAGGCTGAAATCAGCGCCACGGGAAGCCAATCTGACAAGCGGAGTGCAACGAGCGCGGCGATATGGGGCCACTTGGCAGGTGGCCGAAGAAAGACGGCTGCCCCGCGAATGTGGTGCCAGAAGGCAATTTTCAGCAGGGCGTTGCGGGCGAGCTTAATGTGTAGCCGCTATTGTTCTAGGCGAGATTGTAGCCGAGAAGCTTTCCGTCTCCATTCACGAGACAAGAAAAGCAGAACGCAATGGTCTAGAGGGTTGAGAAGAAAAGTGCTCGTAGCGAGCTCGTTGCGGCAGAAGCGAAAGCCAGGAGCAGCGTGATCACTGCGAGAAGTAGACGGCGCTTCGCCTCCTTGGGAAGGAAATGGCGTCTGGGCACGAACGGCAGCCAGCGAAGCTTCAGAACAGCAGGCTGTTCTGCTCAGCGTACGAGCCTGAAGTGAGTGGCAAGGGCTAAGGGGACAGTTCCAAGGCATCTAGCTTTCCTGCTAGCAATGCCATTTCTACCCTGCTGTGGAAAACATTGTCCTTTGCCCTTCTGCTCCGAGAGGCACAGAGCACCTCGGCAGACGCAGTGCAGAGGGAAAGGACACAGTATCCGAGGGAGCGTGGCGCCGCTTAGGCGGGCAAAGCAGAAAGGTGCCGCCCGGCACTGGCTTTGACTCCCTGAGCTGCCTTGCTAGGACAGCAGCTGCCGAAAGCTGGCAACTAGGCTGCCAGAGTGCAGAATGTAGGCGGTCTGGCACGCCTGCTTGCCGAAAGCCAGTATCAGCGAGACAGCGTGCTAGGCTCTGTTTCACAGCACCCTGGAGAACACGCCCTTGAAGAATGCCGTCTCTGCTCCGCAAAAGCTCTGCCACAGTGAAGGTGGAAGAAGCAGCCTGTGGCCACGGGCAGAGCTGGTCAACAGCTGCGCCTAACTTTCCCAAGCTGCGAGAGCATTCTCAGCCGAGTTCTGCTTTGACAGAGCTATTGCTGAACTTTTGCAGTCCCGGAGGCTGCTGAAACCAAGGCTGTGTTCTGCCTCTTCATTCTTGCCTTCCTGTGCTCCAGCGAGAAGTGAAGCTCTGGCACGGCATTCAGCTTTGCCGCCTCTCTGCACGGGAAGCACTAGACAGAACTAGTGTGCTTCGTGCATGCTCTCTCCTCGCTTTTATGGTCACTGCTCTGCTTTTTGCTTGGCAGCGTTCAAAGGGTCCACGGCATACCTCTTGCACAGCGAGAGGTGGCCGGCGAGGAATACTTGCTGGCTTAAGTCGTTCCATGCTCAAGGCATTCATCAGAGCAGCACAATGCGGGAAAAGAGGGGGGAACATTGCAGGACAAATGTCTCTGCTGGATCATGATTTTCTGCGAGACAGCTCTTCGCAGCGCGAGTATTTGGCCAGGCTGAAATCAGCGCCACGGGAAGCCAATCTGACAAGCGGAGTGCAACGAGCGCGGCGATATGGGGCCACTTGGCAGGTGGCCGAAGAAAGACGGCTGCCCCGCGAATGGGGTGCCAGAAGGCAAGTTTCAGCAGGGCGTTCCGGGCGAGCTTAATGTGTAGCCGCAGTTGTTCTAGGCGAGATTGTAGCCGAGAAGCTTTCCGTCTCCATTCACGAGACAAGAAAAGCAGAAAGCAATGGTCTAGAGGGTTGAGAAGAAAAGTGCTCGTAGCGAGCTCGTTGCGGCAGAAGCGAAAGCCAGGAGCAGCGTGCTCACTGCGAGAAGTAGACGGCGCTTCGCCTCCTTGGGAAGGAAATGGCGTCTGGGCACGAACGGCAGCCAGCGAAGCTTCAGAACAGCAGGCTGTTCTGCTCAGCGTACGAGCCTGAAGTGAGTGGCAAGGGCTAAGGGGACAGTTCCAAGGCATCTAGCTTTCCTGCTAGCAATGCCATTTCTACCCTGCTGTGGAAAACAATGTCCTTTGCCCTTCTGCTCCGAGAGGCACAGAGCACCTCGGCAGACGCAGTGCAGAGGGAAAGGACACAGTATCCGAGGGAGCGGGACGCCGCTTAGGCGGGCAAAGCAGAAAGGTGCCGCCCGGCACTGGCTTTGACTCCCTGAGCTGCCTTGCTAGGACAGCAGCTGCCGAAAGCTGGCAACTAGGCTGCCAGAGTGCAGAATGTAGGCGGTCTGGCACGCCCGCTTGCCGAAAGCCAGTATCAGCGAGACAGCGTGCTAGGCTCTGTTTCACAGCACCCTGGAGAACACGCCCTTGAAGAATGCCCTCTCTGCTCCGCAAAAGCTCTGCCACAGCGAAGGTGGAAGAAGCAGCTTGTGGCCACGGGCAGAGCTGGTCAACAGCTGCGCCTAACTTTCCCAAGCTGCGAGAGCATTCTCAGCCGAGTTCTGCTTTGACAGAGCTATTGCTGAACTTTTGCAGTCCCGGAGGCTGCTGAAACCAAGGCTGTGTTCTGCCTCTTCATTCTTGCCTTCCTGTGCTCCAGCGAGAAGTGAAGCTCTGGCACGGCATTCAGCTTTGCCGCCTCTCTGCACGGAAAGCACTAGACAGAACTAGTGTGCTTCGTGCATGCTCTCTCCTCGCTTTTATGGTCACTGCTCTGCTTTTTGCTTGGCAGCGTTCAAAGGGTCCACGGCATACCTCTTGCACAGCGAGAGGTGGCCGGCGAGGAATACTTGCTGGCTTAAGTCGTTCCATGCTCAAGGCATTCATCAGAGCAGCACAATGCGGGAAAAGAGGGGGGAACATTGCAGGACAAATTTCTATGCTGGAACATGATTTTCTGCGAGACAGCTCTTCGCAGCGCGAGTATTTGGCCAGGCTGAAATCAGCGCCACGGGAAGCCAATCTGACAAGCGGAGTGCAACGAGCGCGGCGATATGGGGCCACTTGGCAGGTGGCCGAAGAAAGACGGCTGCCCCGCGAATGGGGTGCCAGAAGGCAAGTTTCAGCAGGGCGTTGCGGGCGAGCTTAATGTGTAGCCGCAGTTGTTCTAGGCGAGATTGTAGCCGAGAAGCTTTCCGTCTCCATTCACGAGACAAGAAAAGCAGAAAGCAATGGTCTAGAGGGTTGAGAAGAAAAGTGCTCGTAGCGAGCTCGTTGCGGCAGAAGCGAAAGCCAGGAGCAGCGTGCTCACTGCGAGAAGTAGACGGCGCTTCGCCTCCTTGGGAAGGAAATGGCGTCTGGGCACGAACGGCAGCCAGCGAAGCTTCAGAACAGCAGGCTGTTCTGCTCAGCGTACGAGCCTGAAGTGAGTGGCAAGGGCTAAGGGGACAGTTCCAAGGCATCTAGCTTTCCTGCTAGCAATGCCATTTCTACCCTGCTGTGGATAACATTGTCCTTTGCCCTTCTGCTCCGAGAGGCACAGAGCACCTCGGCAGACGCAGTGCAGAGGGAAAGGACACAGTATCCGAGGGAGAGTGGCGCCGCTTAGGCGGGCAAAGCAGAAAGGTGCCGCCCGGCACTGGCTTTGACTCCCTGAGCTTCCTTGCTAGGACAGCAGCTGCCGAAAGCTGGCAACTAGGCTGCCAGAGTGCAGAATGTAGGCGGTCTGGCACGCCTGCTTGCCGAAAGCCAGTATCAGCGAGACAGCGTGCTAGGCTCTGTTTCACAGCACCCTGGAGAACACGCCCTTGAAGAATGCCCTCTCTGCTCCGCAAAAGCTCTGCCACAGTGAAGGTGGAAGAAGCAGCCTGTGGCCACGGGCAGAGCTGGTCAACAGCTGCGCCTAACTTGCCCAAGCTGCGAGAGCATTCTCAGCCGAGTTCTGCTTTGACAGAGCTATTGCTGAACTTTTGCAGTCCCGGAGGCTGCTGAAACCAAGGCTGTGTTCTGCCTCTTCATTCTTGCCTTCCTGTGCTCCAGCGAGAAGTGAAGCTCTGGCACGGCATTCAGCTTTGCCGCCTCTCTGCACGGAAAGCACTAGACAGAACTAGTGTGCTTCGTGCATGCTCTCTCCTCGCTTTTATGGTCACTGCTCTGCTTTTTGCTTGGCAGCGTTCAAAGGGTCCACGGCATACCTCTTGCACAGCGAGAGGTGGCCGGCGAGGAATACTTGCTGGCTTAAGTCGTTCCATGCTCAAGGCATTCATCAGAGCAGCACAATGCGGGAAAAGAGGGGGGAACATTGCAGGACAAATTTCTATGCTGGAACATGATTGTCTGCGAGACAGCTCTCCGCAGCGCTAGTATTTGGCCAGGCTGAAATCAGCGCCACGGGAAGCCAATCTGACAAGCGGAGTGCAACGAGCGCGGCGATATGGGGCCACTTGGCAGGTGGCCGAAGAAAGACGGCTGCCCCGCGAATGGGGTGCCAGAAGGCAAGTTTCAGCAGGGCGTTGCGGGCGAGCTTAATGTGTAGCCGCAGTTGTTCTAGGCGAGATTGTAGCCGAGAAGCTTTCCGTCTCCATTCACGAGACAAGAAAAGCAGAAAGCAATGGTCTAGAGGGTTGAGAAGAAAAGTGCTCGTAGCGAGCTCGTTGCGGCAGAAGCGAAAGCCAGGAGCAGCGTGCTCACTGCGAGAAGTAGACGGCGCTTCGCCTCCTTGGGAAGGAAATGGCGTCTGGGCACGAACGGCAGCCAGCGAAGCTTCAGAACAGCAGGCTGTTCTGCTCAGCGTACGAGCCTGAAGTGAGTGGCAAGGGCTAAGGGGACAGTTCCAAGGCATCTAGCTTTCCTGCTAGCAATGCCATTTCTACCCTGCTGTGGAAAACAATGTCCTTTGCCCTTCTGCTCCGAGAGGCACAGAGCACCTCGGCAGACGCAGTGCAGAGGGAAAGGACACAGTATCCGAGGGAGCGGGACGCCGCTTAGGCGGGCAAAGCAGAAAGGTGCCGCCCGGCACTGGCTTTGACTCCCTGAGCTGCCTTGCTAGGACAGCAGCCGCCGAAAGCTGGCAACTAGGCTGCCAGAGTGCAGAATGTAGGCGGTCTGGCACGCCTGCTTGCCGAAAGCCAGTATCAGCGAGACAGCGTGCTAGGCTCTGTTTCACAGCACCCTGGAGAACACGCACTTGAAGAATGCCCTCTCTGCTCCGCAAAAGCTCTGCCACAGCGAAGGTGGAAGAAGCAGCTTGTGGCCACGGGCAGAGCTGGTCAACAGCTGCGCCTAACTTTCCCAAGCTGCGAGAGCATTCTCAGCCGAGTTCTGCTTTGACAGAGCTATTGCTGAACTTTTGCAGTCCCGGAGGCTGCTGAAACCAAGGCTGTGTTCTGCCTCTTCATTCTTGCCTTCCTGTGCTCCAGCGAGAAGTGAAGCTCTGGCACGGCATTCAGCTTTGCCGCCTCTCTGCACGGAAAGCACTAGACAGAACTAGTGTGCTTCGTGCATGCTCTCTCCTCGCTTTTATGGTCACTGCTCTGCTTTTTGCTTGGCAGCGTTCCAAGGGTCCACGGCATACCTCTTGCACAGCGAGAGGTGGCCGGCGAGGAATACTTGCTGGCTTAAGTCGTTCCATGCTCAAGGCATTCATCAGAGCAGCACAATGCGGGAAAAGAGGGGGGAACATTGCAGGACAAATTTCTATGCTGGATCATGATTGTCTGCGAGACAGCTCTTCGCAGCGCGAGTATTTGGCCAGGCTGAAATCAGCGCCACGGGAAGCCAATCTGACAAGCGGAGTGCAACGAGCGCGGCGATATGGGGCCACTTGGCAGGTGGCCGAAGAAAGACGGCTGCCCCGCGAATGGGGTGCCAGAAGGCAAGTTTCAGCAGGGCGTTGCGGGCGAGCTTAATGTGTAGCCGCAGTTGTTCTAGGCGAGATTGTAGCCGAGAAGCTTTCCGTCTCCATTCACGAGACAAGAAAAGCAGAAAGCAATGGTCTAGAGGGTTGAGAAGAAAAGTGCTCGTAGCGAGCTCGTTGCGGCAGAAGCGAAAGCCAGGAGCAGCGTGCTCACTGCGAGAAGTAGACGGCGCTTCGCCTCCTTGGGAAGGAAATGGCGTCTGGGCACGAACGGCAGCCAGCGAAGCTTCAGAACAGCAGGCTGTTCTGCTCAGCGTACGAGCCTGAAGTGAGTGGCAAGGGCTAAGGGGACAGTTCCAAGGCATCTAGCTTTCCTGCTAGCAATGCCATTTCTACCCTGCTGTGGAAAACAATGTCCTTTGCCCTTCTGCTCCGAGAGGCACAGAGCACCTCGGCAGACGCAGTGCAGAGGGAAAGGACACAGTATCCGAGGGAGCGGGACGCCGCTTAGGCGGGCAAAGCAGAAAGGTGCCGCCCGGCACTGGCTTTGACTCCCTGAGCTGCCTTGCTAGGACAGCAGCCGCCGAAAGCTGGCAACTAGGCTGCCAGAGTGCAGAATGTAGGCGGTCTGGCACGCCTGCTTGCCGAAAGCCAGTATCAGCGAGACAGCGTGCTAGGCTCTGTTTCACAGCACCCTGGAGAACACGCACTTGAAGAATGCCCTCTCTGCTCCGCAAAAGCTCTGCCACAGCGAAGGTGGAAGAAGCAGCTTGTGGCCACGGGCAGAGCTGGTCAACAGCTGCGCCTAACTTTCCCAAGCTGCGAGAGCATTCTCAGCCGAGTTCTGCTTTGACAGAGCTATTGCTGAACTTTTGCAGTCCCGGAGGCTGCTGAAACCAAGGCTGTGTTCTGCCTCTTCATTCTTGCCTTCCTGTGCTCCAGCGAGAAGTGAAGCTCTGGCACGGCATTCAGCTTTGCCGCCTCTCTGCACGGAAAGCACTAGACAGAACTAGTGTGCTTCGTGCATGCTCTCTCCTCGCTTTTATGGTCACTGCTCTGCTTTTTGCTTGGCAGCGTTCCAAGGGTCCACGGCATACCTCTTGCACAGCGAGAGGTGGCCGGCGAGGAATACTTGCTGGCTTAAGTCGTTCCATGCTCAAGGCATTCATCAGAGCAGCACAATGCGGGAAAAGAGGGGGGAACATTGCAGGACAAATTTCTATGCTGGATCATGATTGTCTGCGAGACAGCTCTTCGCAGCGCGAGTATTTGGCCAGGCTGAAATCAGCGCCAAGGGAAGCCAATCTGACAAGCGGAGTGCAACGAGCGCGGCGATATGGGGCCACTTGGCAGGTGGCCGAAGAAAGACGGCTGCCCCGCGAATGGGGTGCCAGAAGGCAAGTTTCAGCAGGGCGTTCCGGGCGAGCTTAATGTGTAGCCGCAGTTGTTCTAGGCGAGATTGTAGCCGAGAAGCTTTCCGTCTCCATTCACGAGACAAGAAAAGCAGAAAGCAATGGTCTAGAGGGTTGTGAAGAAAAGTTCTCGTAGCGAGCTCGTTGCGGCAGAAGCGAAAGCCAGGAGCAGCGTGCTCGCTGCGAGAAGTAGACGGCGCTTCGCCTCCTTGGGAAGGAAATGGCGTCTGGGCACGAACGGCAGCCAGCGAAGCTTCAGAACAGCAGGCTGTTCTGCTCAGCGTACGAGCCTGAAGTGAGTGGCAAGGGCTAAGGGGACAGTTCCAAGGCATCTAGCTTTCCTGCTAGCAATGCCATTTCTACCCTGCTGTGGAAAACATTGTCCTTTGCCCTTCTGCTCCGAGAGGCACAGAGCACCTCGGCAGACGCAGTGCAGAGGGAAAGGACACAGTATCCGAGGGAGCGTGGCGCCGCTTAGGCGGGCAAAGCAGAAAGGTGCCGCCCGGCACTGGCTTTGACTCCCTGAGCTTCCTTGCTAGGACAGCAGCTGCCGAAAGCTGGCAACTAGGCTGCCAGAGTGCAGAATGTAGGCGGTCTGGCACGCCTGCTTGCCGAAAGCCAGTATCAGCGAGACAGCGTGCTAGGCTCTGTTTCACAGCACCTTGGAGAACACGCCCTTGAAGAATGCCGTCTCTGCTCCGCAAAAGCTCTGCCACAGCGAGGGTGGAAGAAGAAGCCTGTGGCCACGGGCAGAGCTGGTCAACAGCTGCGCCTAACTTTCCCAAGCTGCGAGAGCATTCTCAGCCGAGTTCTGCTTTGACAGAGCTATTGCTGAACTTTTGCAGTCCCGGAGGCTGCTGAAACCAAGGCTGTGTTCTGCCTCTTCATTCTTGCCTTCCTGTGCTCCAGCGAGAAGTGAAGCTCTGGCACGGCATTCAGCTTTGCCGCCTCTCTGCACGGAAAGCACTAGACAGAACTAGTGTGCTTCGTGCATGCTCTCTCCTCGCTTTTATGGTCACTGCTCTGCTTTTTGCTTGGCAGCGTTCCAAGGGTCCACGGCATACCTCTTGCACAGCGAGAGGTGGCCGGCGAGGAATACTTGCTGGCTTAAGTCGTTCCATGCTCAAGGCATTCATCAGAGCAGCACAATGCGGGAAAAGAGGGGGGAACATTGCAGGACAAATTTCTATGCTGGATCATGATTGTCTGCGAGACAGCTCTTCGCAGCGCGAGTATTTGGCCAGGCTGAAATCAGCGCCACGGGAAGCCAATCTGACAAGCGGAGTGCAACGAGCGCGGCGATATGGGGCCACTTGGCAGGTGGCCGAAGAAAGACGGCTGCCCCGCGAATGGGGTGCCAGAAGGCAAGTTTCAACAGGGCGTTCCGGGCGAGCTTAATGTGTAGCCGCACTTGTTCTAGGCGAGATTGTAGCCGAGAAGCTTTCCGTCTCCATTCACGAGACAAGAAAAGCAGAAAGCAATGGTCTAGAGGGTTGAGAAGAAAAGTGCTCGTAGCGAGCTCGTTGCGGCAGAAGCGACAGCCAGGAGCAGCGTGCTCGGTGCGAGAAGTAGACGGCGCTTCGCCTCCTTGGGAAGGAAATCGCGTCTGGGCACGAACGGCAGCCAGCGAAGCTTCAGAACAGCAGGCTGTTCTGCTCAGCGTACGAGCCTGAAGTGAGTGGCAAGGGCTAAGGGGACAGTTCCAAGGCATCTAGCTTTCCTGCTAGCAATGCCATTTCTACCCTGCTGTGGAAAAAAAATGTCCTTTGCCCTTCTGCTCCGAGAGGCACAGAGCACCTCGGCAGACGCAGTGCAGAGGGAAAGGACACAGTATCCGAGGGAGCGGGACGCCGCTTAGGCGGGCAAAGCAGAAAGGTGCCGCCCGGCACTGGCTTTGACTCCCTGAGCTGCCTTGCTAGGACAGCAGCTGCCGAAAGCTGGCAACTAGGCTGCCAGAGTGCAGAATGTAGGCGGTCTGGCACGCCTGCTTGCCGAAAGCCAGTATCAGCGAGACAGCGTGCTAGGCTCTGTTTCACAGCACCTTGGAGAACACGCCCTTGAAGAATGCCCTCTCTGCTCCGCAAAAGCTCTGCCACAGTGAAGGTGGAAGAAGCAGCCTGTGGCCACGGGCAGAGCTGGTCAACAGCTGCGCCTAACTTTCCCAAGCTGCGAGAGCATTCTCAGCCGAGTTCTGCTTTGACAGAGCTATTGCTGAACTTTTGCAGTCCCGGAGGCTGCTGAAACCAAGGCTGTGTTCTGCCTCTTCATTCTTGCCTTCCTGTGCTCCAGCGAGAAGTGAAGCTCTGGCACGGCATTCAGCTTTGCCGCCTCTCTGCACGGGAAGCACTAGACAGAACTAGTGTGCTTCGTGCATGCTCTCTCCTCGCTTTTATGGTCACTGCTCTGCTTTTTGCTTGGCAGCGTTCAAAGGGTCCACGGCATACCTCTTGCACAGCGAGAGGTGGCCGGCGAGGAATACTTGCTGGCTTAAGTCGTTCCATGCTCAAGGCATTCATCAGAGCAGCACAATGCGGGAAAAGAGGGGGGAACATTGCAGGACAAATTTCTATGCTGGAACATGATTGTCTGCGAGACAGCTCTCCGCAGCGCTAGTATTTGGCCAGGCTGAAATCAGCGCCACGGGAAGCCAATCTGACAAGCGGAGTGCAACGAGCGCGGCGATATGGGGCCACTTGGCAGGTGGCCGAAGAAAGACGGCTGCCCCGCGAATGTGGTGCCAGAAGGCAATTTTCAGCAGGGCGTTGCGGGCGAGCTTAATGTGTAGCCGCTATTGTTCTAGGCGAGATTGTAGCCGAGAAGCTTTCCGTCTCCATTCACGAGACAAGAAAAGCAGAACGCAATGGTCTAGAGGGTTGAGAAGAAAAGTGCTCGTAGCGAGCTCGTTGCGGCAGAAGCGAAAGCCAGGAGCAGCGTGATCACTGCGAGAAGTAGACGGCGCTTCGCCTCCTTGGGAAGGAAATGGCGTCTGGGCACGAACGGCAGCCAGCGAAGCTTCAGAACAGCAGGCTGTTCTGCTCAGCGTACGAGCCTGAAGTGAGTGGCAAGGGCTAAGGGGACAGTTCCAAGGCATCTAGCTTTCCTGCTAGCAATGCCATTTCTACCCTGCTGTGGAAAACATTGTCCTTTGCCCTTCTGCTCCGAGAGGCACAGAGCACCTCGGCAGACGCAGTGCAGAGGGAAAGGACACAGTATCCGAGGGAGCGTGGCGCCGCTTAGGCGGGCAAAGCAGAAAGGTGCCGCCCGGCACTGGCTTTGACTCCCTGAGCTGCCTTGCTAGGACAGCAGCTGCCGAAAGCTGGCAACTAGGCTGCCAGAGTGCAGAATGTAGGCGGTCTGGCACGCCTGCTTGCCGAAAGCCAGTATCAGCGAGACAGCGTGCTAGGCTCTGTTTCACAGCACCCTGGAGAACACGCCCTTGAAGAATGCCGTCTCTGCTCCGCAAAAGCTCTGCCACAGTGAAGGTGGAAGAAGCAGCCTGTGGCCACGGGCAGAGCTGGTCAACAGCTGCGCCTAACTTTCCCAAGCTGCGAGAGCATTCTCAGCCGAGTTCTGCTTTGACAGAGCTATTGCTGAACTTTTGCAGTCCCGGAGGCTGCTGAAACCAAGGCTGTGTTCTGCCTCTTCATTCTTGCCTTCCTGTGCTCCAGCGAGAAGTGAAGCTCTGGCACGGCATTCAGCTTTGCCGCCTCTCTGCACGGGAAGCACTAGACAGAACTAGTGTGCTTCGTGCATGCTCTCTCCTCGCTTTTATGGTCACTGCTCTGCTTTTTGCTTGGCAGCGTTCAAAGGGTCCACGGCATACCTCTTGCACAGCGAGAGGTGGCCGGCGAGGAATACTTGCTGGCTTAAGTCGTTCCATGCTCAAGGCATTCATCAGAGCAGCACAATGCGGGAAAAGAGGGGGGAACATTGCAGGACAAATGTCTATGCTGGATCATGATTTTCTGCGAGACAGCTCTTCGCAGCGCGAGTATTTGGCCAGGCTGAAATCAGCGCCACGGGAAGCCAATCTGACAAGCGGAGTGCAACGAGCGCGGCGATATGGGGCCACTTGGCAGGTGGCCGAAGAAAGACGGCTGCCCCGCGAATGGGGTGCCAGAAGGCAAGTTTCAGCAGGGCGTTCCGGGCGAGCTTAATGTGTAGCCGCAGTTGTTCTAGGCGAGATTGTAGCCGAGAAGCTTTCCGTCTCCATTCACGAGACAAGAAAAGCAGAAAGCAATGGTCTAGAGGGTTGAGAAGAAAAGTGCTCGTAGCGAGCTCGTTGCGGCAGAAGCGAAAGCCAGGAGCAGCGTGCTCACTGCGAGAAGTAGACGGCGCTTCGCCTCCTTGGGAAGGAAATGGCGTCTGGGCACGAACGGCAGCCAGCGAAGCTTCAGAACAGCAGGCTGTTCTGCTCAGCGTACGAGCCTGAAGTGAGTGGCAAGGGCTAAGGGGACAGTTCCAAGGCATCTAGCTTTCCTGCTAGCAATGCCATTTCTACCCTGCTGTGGAAAACAATGTCCTTTGCCCTTCTGCTCCGAGAGGCACAGAGCACCTCGGCAG
This sequence comes from Cinclus cinclus, assembly GCF_963662255.1. NCBI lineage: Eukaryota > Metazoa > Chordata > Aves > Passeriformes > Cinclidae > Cinclus > Cinclus cinclus. The sequence continues at coordinate 148,199 of NW_026912059.1, read as the reverse complement.
ACGCAGTGCAGAGGGAAAGGACACAGTATCCGAGGGAGCGGGACGCCGCTTAGGCGGGCAAAGCAGAAAGGTGCCGCCCGGCACTGGCTTTGACTCCCTGAGCTGCCTTGCTAGGACAGCAGCTGCCGAAAGCTGGCAACTAGGCTGCCAGAGTGCAGAATGTAGGCGGTCTGGCACGCCCGCTTGCCGAAAGCCAGTATCAGCGAGACAGCGTGCTAGGCTCTGTTTCACAGCACCCTGGAGAACACGCCCTTGAAGAATGCCCTCTCTGCTCCGCAAAAGCTCTGCCACAGCGAAGGTGGAAGAAGCAGCTTGTGGCCACGGGCAGAGCTGGTCAACAGCTGCGCCTAACTTTCCCAAGCTGCGAGAGCATTCTCAGCCGAGTTCTGCTTTGACAGAGCTATTGCTGAACTTTTGCAGTCCCGGAGGCTGCTGAAACCAAGGCTGTGTTCTGCCTCTTCATTCTTGCCTTCCTGTGCTCCAGCGAGAAGTGAAGCTCTGGCACGGCATTCAGCTTTGCCGCCTCTCTGCACGGAAAGCACTAGACAGAACTAGTGTGCTTCGTGCATGCTCTCTCCTCGCTTTTATGGTCACTGCTCTGCTTTTTGCTTGGCAGCGTTCAAAGGGTCCACGGCATACCTCTTGCACAGCGAGAGGTGGCCGGCGAGGAATACTTGCTGGCTTAAGTCGTTCCATGCTCAAGGCATTCATCAGAGCAGCACAATGCGGGAAAAGAGGGGGGAACATTGCAGGACAAATTTCTATGCTGGAACATGATTTTCTGCGAGACAGCTCTTCGCAGCGCGAGTATTTGGCCAGGCTGAAATCAGCGCCACGGGAAGCCAATCTGACAAGCGGAGTGCAACGAGCGCGGCGATATGGGGCCACTTGGCAGGTGGCCGAAGAAAGACGGCTGCCCCGCGAATGGGGTGCCAGAAGGCAAGTTTCAGCAGGGCGTTCCGGGCGAGCTTAATGTGTAGCCGCAGTTGTTCTAGGCGAGATTGTAGCCGAGAAGCTTTCCGTCTCCATTCACGAGACAAGAAAAGCAGAAAGCAATGGTCTAGAGGGTTGAGAAGAAAAGTGCTCGTAGCGAGCTCGTTGCGGCAGAAGCGAAAGCCAGGAGCAGCGTGCTCACTGCGAGAAGTAGACGGCGCTTCGCCTCCTTGGGAAGGAAATGGCGTCTGGGCACGAACGGCAGCCAGCGAAGCTTCAGAACAGCAGGCTGTTCTGCTCAGCGTACGAGCCTGAAGTGAGTGGCAAGGGCTAAGGGGACAGTTCCAAGGCATCTAGCTTTCCTGCTAGCAATGCCATTTCTACCCTGCTGTGGATAACATTGTCCTTTGCCCTTCTGCTCCGAGAGGCACAGAGCACCTCGGCAGACGCAGTGCAGAGGGAAAGGACACAGTATCCGAGGGAGAGTGGCGCCGCTTAGGCGGGCAAAGCAGAAAGGTGCCGCCCGGCACTGGCTTTGACTCCCTGAGCTTCCTTGCTAGGACAGCAGCTGCCGAAAGCTGGCAACTAGGCTGCCAGAGTGCAGAATGTAGGCGGTCTGGCACGCCTGCTTGCCGAAAGCCAGTATCAGCGAGACAGCGTGCTAGGCTCTGTTTCACAGCACCCTGGAGAACACGCCCTTGAAGAATGCCCTCTCTGCTCCGCAAAAGCTCTGCCACAGTGAAGGTGGAAGAAGCAGCCTGTGGCCACGGGCAGAGCTGGTCAACAGCTGCGCCTAACTTGCCCAAGCTGCGAGAGCATTCTCAGCCGAGTTCTGCTTTGACAGAGCTATTGCTGAACTTTTGCAGTCCCGGAGGCTGCTGAAACCAAGGCTGTGTTCTGCCTCTTCATTCTTGCCTTCCTGTGCTCCAGCGAGAAGTGAAGCTCTGGCACGGCATTCAGCTTTGCCGCCTCTCTGCACGGAAAGCACTAGACAGAACTAGTGTGCTTCGTGCATGCTCTCTCCTCGCTTTTATGGTCACTGCTCTGCTTTTTGCTTGGCAGCGTTCAAAGGGTCCACGGCATACCTCTTGCACAGCGAGAGGTGGCCGGCGAGGAATACTTGCTGGCTTAAGTCGTTCCATGCTCAAGGCATTCATCAGAGCAGCACAATGCGGGAAAAGAGGGGGGAACATTGCAGGACAAATTTCTATGCTGGAACATGATTGTCTGCGAGACAGCTCTCCGCAGCGCTAGTATTTGGCCAGGCTGAAATCAGCGCCACGGGAAGCCAATCTGACAAGCGGAGTGCAACGAGCGCGGCGATATGGGGCCACTTGGCAGGTGGCCGAAGAAAGACGGCTGCCCCGCGAATGGGGTGCCAGAAGGCAAGTTTCAGCAGGGCGTTGCGGGCGAGCTTAATGTGTAGCCGCAGTTGTTCTAGGCGAGATTGTAGCCGAGAAGCTTTCCGTCTCCATTCACGAGACAAGAAAAGCAGAAAGCAATGGTCTAGAGGGTTGAGAAGAAAAGTGCTCGTAGCGAGCTCGTTGCGGCAGAAGCGAAAGCCAGGAGCAGCGTGCTCACTGCGAGAAGTAGACGGCGCTTCGCCTCCTTGGGAAGGAAATGGCGTCTGGGCACGAACGGCAGCCAGCGAAGCTTCAGAACAGCAGGCTGTTCTGCTCAGCGTACGAGCCTGAAGTGAGTGGCAAGGGCTAAGGGGACAGTTCCAAGGCATCTAGCTTTCCTGCTAGCAATGCCATTTCTACCCTGCTGTGGAAAACAATGTCCTTTGCCCTTCTGCTCCGAGAGGCACAGAGCACCTCGGCAGACGCAGTGCAGAGGGAAAGGACACAGTATCCGAGGGAGCGGGACGCCGCTTAGGCGGGCAAAGCAGAAAGGTGCCGCCCGGCACTGGCTTTGACTCCCTGAGCTGCCTTGCTAGGACAGCAGCCGCCGAAAGCTGGCAACTAGGCTGCCAGAGTGCAGAATGTAGGCGGTCTGGCACGCCTGCTTGCCGAAAGCCAGTATCAGCGAGACAGCGTGCTAGGCTCTGTTTCACAGCACCCTGGAGAACACGCACTTGAAGAATGCCCTCTCTGCTCCGCAAAAGCTCTGCCACAGCGAAGGTGGAAGAAGCAGCTTGTGGCCACGGGCAGAGCTGGTCAACAGCTGCGCCTAACTTTCCCAAGCTGCGAGAGCATTCTCAGCCGAGTTCTGCTTTGACAGAGCTATTGCTGAACTTTTGCAGTCCCGGAGGCTGCTGAAACCAAGGCTGTGTTCTGCCTCTTCATTCTTGCCTTCCTGTGCTCCAGCGAGAAGTGAAGCTCTGGCACGGCATTCAGCTTTGCCGCCTCTCTGCACGGAAAGCACTAGACAGAACTAGTGTGCTTCGTGCATGCTCTCTCCTCGCTTTTATGGTCACTGCTCTGCTTTTTGCTTGGCAGCGTTCCAAGGGTCCACGGCATACCTCTTGCACAGCGAGAGGTGGCCGGCGAGGAATACTTGCTGGCTTAAGTCGTTCCATGCTCAAGGCATTCATCAGAGCAGCACAATGCGGGAAAAGAGGGGGGAACATTGCAGGACAAATTTCTATGCTGGATCATGATTGTCTGCGAGACAGCTCTTCGCAGCGCGAGTATTTGGCCAGGCTGAAATCAGCGCCAAGGGAAGCCAATCTGACAAGCGGAGTGCAACGAGCGCGGCGATATGGGGCCACTTGGCAGGTGGCCGAAGAAAGACGGCTGCCCCGCGAATGGGGTGCCAGAAGGCAAGTTTCAGCAGGGCGTTCCGGGCGAGCTTAATGTGTAGCCGCAGTTGTTCTAGGCGAGATTGTAGCCGAGAAGCTTTCCGTCTCCATTCACGAGACAAGAAAAGCAGAAAGCAATGGTCTAGAGGGTTGTGAAGAAAAGTTCTCGTAGCGAGCTCGTTGCGGCAGAAGCGAAAGCCAGGAGCAGCGTGCTCGCTGCGAGAAGTAGACGGCGCTTCGCCTCCTTGGGAAGGAAATGGCGTCTGGGCACGAACGGCAGCCAGCGAAGCTTCAGAACAGCAGGCTGTTCTGCTCAGCGTACGAGCCTGAAGTGAGTGGCAAGGGCTAAGGGGACAGTTCCAAGGCATCTAGCTTTCCTGCTAGCAATGCCATTTCTACCCTGCTGTGGAAAACATTGTCCTTTGCCCTTCTGCTCCGAGAGGCACAGAGCACCTCGGCAGACGCAGTGCAGAGGGAAAGGACACAGTATCCGAGGGAGCGTGGCGCCGCTTAGGCGGGCAAAGCAGAAAGGTGCCGCCCGGCACTGGCTTTGACTCCCTGAGCTTCCTTGCTAGGACAGCAGCTGCCGAAAGCTGGCAACTAGGCTGCCAGAGTGCAGAATGTAGGCGGTCTGGCACGCCTGCTTGCCGAAAACCAGTATCAGCGAGACAGCGTGCTAGGCTCTGTTTCACAGCACCTTGGAGAACACGCCCTTGAAGAATGCCGTCTCTGCTCCGCAAAAGCTCTGCCACAGCGAGGGTGGAAGAAGAAGCCTGTGGCCACGGGCAGAGCTGGTCAACAGCTGCGCCTAACTTTCCCAAGCTGCGAGAGCATTCTCAGCCGAGTTCTGCTTTGACAGAGCTATTGCTGAACTTTTGCAGTCCCGGAGGCTGCTGAAACCAAGGCTGTGTTCTGCCTCTTCATTCTTGCCTTCCTGTGCTCCAGCGAGAAGTGAAGCTCTGGCACGGCATTCAGCTTTGCCGCCTCTCTGCACGGAAAGCACTAGACAGAACTAGTGTGCTTCGTGCATGCTCTCTCCTCGCTTTTATGGTCACTGCTCTGCTTTTTGCTTGGCAGCGTTCCAAGGGTCCACGGCATACCTCTTGCACAGCGAGAGGTGGCCGGCGAGGAATACTTGCTGGCTTAAGTCGTTCCATGCTCAAGGCATTCATCAGAGCAGCACAATGCGGGAAAAGAGGGGGGAACATTGCAGGACAAATTTCTATGCTGGATCATGATTGTCTGCGAGACAGCTCTTCGCAGCGCGAGTATTTGGCCAGGCTGAAATCAGCGCCACGGGAAGCCAATCTGACAAGCGGAGTGCAACGAGCGCGGCGATATGGGGCCACTTGGCAGGTGGCCGAAGAAAGACGGCTGCCCCGCGAATGGGGTGCCAGAAGGCAAGTTTCAGCAGGGCGTTGCGGGCGAGCTTAATGTGTAGCCGCAGTTGTTCTAGGCGAGATTGTAGCCGAGAAGCTTTCCGTCTCCATTCACGAGACAAGAAAAGCAGAAAGCAATGGTCTAGAGGGTTGAGAAGAAAAGTGCTCGTAGCGAGCTCGTTGCGGCAGAAGCGAAAGCCAGGAGCAGCGTGCTCACTGCGAGAAGTAGACGGCGCTTCGCCTCCTTGGGAAGGAAATGGCGTCTGGGCACGAACGGCAGCCAGCGAAGCTTCAGAACAGCAGGCTGTTCTGCTCAGCGTACGAGCCTGAAGTGAGTGGCAAGGGCTAAGGGGACAGTTCCAAGGCATCTAGCTTTCCTGCTAGCAATGCCATTTCTACCCTGCTGTGGAAAACAATGTCCTTTGCCCTTCTGCTCCGAGAGGCACAGAGCACCTCGGCAGACGCAGTGCAGAGGGAAAGGACACAGTATCCGAGGGAGCGGGACGCCGCTTAGGCGGGCAAAGCAGAAAGGTGCCGCCCGGCACTGGCTTTGACTCCCTGAGCTGCCTTGCTAGGACAGCAGCCGCCGAAAGCTGGCAACTAGGCTGCCAGAGTGCAGAATGTAGGCGGTCTGGCACGCCTGCTTGCCGAAAGCCAGTATCAGCGAGACAGCGTGCTAGGCTCTGTTTCACAGCACCCTGGAGAACACGCACTTGAAGAATGCCCTCTCTGCTCCGCAAAAGCTCTGCCACAGCGAAGGTGGAAGAAGCAGCTTGTGGCCACGGGCAGAGCTGGTCAACAGCTGCGCCTAACTTTCCCAAGCTGCGAGAGCATTCTCAGCCGAGTTCTGCTTTGACAGAGCTATTGCTGAACTTTTGCAGTCCCGGAGGCTGCTGAAACCAAGGCTGTGTTCTGCCTCTTCATTCTTGCCTTCCTGTGCTCCAGCGAGAAGTGAAGCTCTGGCACGGCATTCAGCTTTGCCGCCTCTCTGCACGGAAAGCACTAGACAGAACTAGTGTGCTTCGTGCATGCTCTCTCCTCGCTTTTATGGTCACTGCTCTGCTTTTTGCTTGGCAGCGTTCCAAGGGTCCACGGCATACCTCTTGCACAGCGAGAGGTGGCCGGCGAGGAATACTTGCTGGCTTAAGTCGTTCCATGCTCAAGGCATTCATCAGAGCAGCACAATGCGGGAAAAGAGGGGGGAACATTGCAGGACAAATTTCTATGCTGGATCATGATTGTCTGCGAGACAGCTCTTCGCAGCGCGAGTATTTGGCCAGGCTGAAATCAGCGCCACGGGAAGCCAATCTGACAAGCGGAGTGCAACGAGCGCGGCGATATGGGGCCACTTGGCAGGTGGCCGAAGAAAGACGGCTGCCCCGCGAATGGGGTGCCAGAAGGCAAGTTTCAGCAGGGCGTTGCGGGCGAGCTTAATGTGTAGCCGCAGTTGTTCTAGGCGAGATTGTAGCCGAGAAGCTTTCCGTCTCCATTCACGAGACAAGAAAAGCAGAAAGCAATGGTCTAGAGGGTTGAGAAGAAAAGTGCTCGTAGCGAGCTCGTTGCGGCAGAAGCGAAAGCCAGGAGCAGCGTGCTCACTGCGAGAAGTAGACGGCGCTTCGCCTCCTTGGGAAGGAAATGGCGTCTGGGCACGAACGGCAGCCAGCGAAGCTTCAGAACAGCAGGCTGTTCTGCTCAGCGTACGAGCCTGAAGTGAGTGGCAAGGGCTAAGGGGACAGTTCCAAGGCATCTAGCTTTCCTGCTAGCAATGCCATTTCTACCCTGCTGTGGAAAACAATGTCCTTTGCCCTTCTGCTCCGAGAGGCACAGAGCACCTCGGCAGACGCAGTGCAGAGGGAAAGGACACAGTATCCGAGGGAGCGGGACGCCGCTTAGGCGGGCAAAGCAGAAAGGTGCCGCCCGGCACTGGCTTTGACTCCCTGAGCTGCCTTGCTAGGACAGCAGCTGCCGAAAGCTGGCAACTAGGCTGCCAGAGTGCAGAATGTAGGCGGTCTGGCACGCCCGCTTTCCGAAAGCCAGTATCAGCGAGACAGCGTGCTAGGCTCTGTTTCACAGCACCCTGGAGAACACGCCCTTGAAGAATGCCCTCTCTGCTCCGCAAAAGCTCTGCCACAGCGAAGGTGGAAGAAGCAGCTTGTGGCCACGGGCAGAGCTGGTCAACAGCTGCGCTTAACTTTCCCAAGCTGCGAGAGCATTCTCAGCCGAGTTCTGCTTTGACAGAGCTATTGCTGAACTTTTGCAGTCCCGGAGGCTGCTGAAACCAAGGCTGTGTTCTGCCTCTTCATTCTTGCCTTCCTGTGCTCCAGCGAGAAGTGAAGCTCTGGCACGGCATTCAGCTTTGCCGCCTCTCTGCACGGAAAGCACTAGACAGAACTAGTGTGCTTCGTGCATGCTCTCTCCTCGCTTTTATGGTCACTGCTCTGCTTTTTGCTTGGCAGCGTTCAAAGGGTCCACGGCATACCTCTTGCACAGCGAGAGGTGGCCGGCGAGGAATACTTGCTGGCTTAAGTCGTTCCATGCTCAAGGCATTCATCAGAGCAGCACAATGCGGGAAAAGAGGGGGGAACATTGCAGGACAAATTTCTATGCTGGATCATGATTGTCTGCGAGACAGCTCTTCGCAGCGCGAGTATTTGGCCAGGCTGAAATCAGCGCCACGGGAAGCCAATCTGACAAGCGGAGTGCAACGAGCGCGGCGATATGGGGCCACTTGGCAGGTGGCCGAAGAAAGACGGCTGCCCCGCGAATGGGGTGCCAGAAGGCAAGTTTCAGCAGGGCGTTGCGGGCGAGCTTAATGTGTAGCCGCAGTTGTTCTAGGCGAGATTGTAGCCGAGAAGCTTTCCGTCTCCATTCACGAGACAAGAAAAGCAGAAAGCAATGGTCTAGAGGGTTGAGAAGAAAAGTGCTCGTAGCGAGCTCGTTGCGGCAGAAGCGAAAGCCAGGAGCAGCGTGCTCACTGCGAGAAGTAGACGGCGCTTCGCCTCCTTGGGAAGGAAATGGCGTCTGGGCACGAACGGCAGCCAGCGAAGCTTCAGAACAGCAGGCTGTTCTGCTCAGCGTACGAGCCTGAAGTGAGTGGCAAGGGCTAAGGGGACAGTTCCAAGGCATCTAGCTTTCCTGCTAGCAATGCCATTTCTACCCTGCTGTGGAAAACAATGTCCTTTGCCCTTCTGCTCCGAGAGGCACAGAGCACCTCGGCAGACGCAGTGCAGAGGGAAAGGACACAGTATCCGAGGGAGCGGGACGCCGCTTAGGCGGGCAAAGCAGAAAGGTGCCGCCCGGCACTGGCTTTGACTCCCTGAGCTGCCTTGCTAGGACAGCAGCTGCCGAAAGCTGGCAACTAGGCTGCCAGAGTGCAGAATGTAGGCGGTCTGGCACGCCCGCTTGCCGAAAGCCAGTATCAGCGAGACAGCGTGCTAGGCTCTGTTTCACAGCACCCTGGAGAACACGCACTTGAAGAATGCCCTCTCTGCTCCGCAAAAGCTCTGCCACAGCGAAGGTGGAAGAAGCAGCTTGTGGCCACGGGCAGAGCTGGTCAACAGCTGCGCCTAACTTTCCCAAGCTGCGAGAGCATTCTCAGCCGAGTTCTGCTTTGACAGAGCTATTGCTGAACTTTTGCAGTCCCGGAGGCTGCTGAAACCAAGGCTGTGTTCTGCCTCTTCATTCTTGCCTTCCTGTGCTCCAGCGAGAAGTGAAGCTCTGGCACGGCATTCAGCTTTGCCGCCTCTCTGCACGGAAAGCACTAGACAGAACTAGTGTGCTTCGTGCATGCTCTCTCCTCGCTTTTATGGTCACTGCTCTGCTTTTTGCTTGGCAGCGTTCCAAGGGTCCACGGCATACCTCTTGCACAGCGAGAGGTGGCCGGCGAGGAATACTTGCTGGCTTAAGTCGTTCCATGCTCAAGGCATTCATCAGAGCAGCACAATGCGGGAAAAGAGGGGGGAACATTGCAGGACAAATTTCTATGCTGGATCATGATTGTCTGCGAGACAGCTCTTCGCAGCGCGAGTATTTGGCCAGGCTGAAATCAGCGCCAAGGGAAGCCAATCTGACAAGCGGAGTGCAACGAGCGCGGCGATATGGGGCCACTTGGCAGGTGGCCGAAGAAAGACGGCTGCCCCGCGAATGGGGTGCCAGAAGGCAAGTTTCAGCAGGGCGTTCCGGGCGAGCTTAATGTGTAGCCGCAGTTGTTCTAGGCGAGATTGTAGCCGAGAAGCTTTCCGTCTCCATTCACGAGACAAGAAAAGCAGAAAGCAATGGTCTAGAGGGTTGTGAAGAAAAGTGCTCGTAGCGAGCTCGTTGCGGCAGAAGCGAAAGCCAGGAGCAGCGTGCTCACTGCGAGAAGTAGACGGCGCTTCGCCTCCTTGGGAAGGAAATGGCGTCTGGGCACGAACGGCAGCCAGCGAAGCTTCAGAACAGCAGGCTGTTCTGCTCAGCGTACGAGCCTGAAGTGAGTGGCAAGGGCTAAGGGGACAGTTCCAAGGCATCTAGCTTTCCTGCTAGCAATGCCATTTCTACCCTGCTGTGGAAAACATTGTCCTTTGCCCTTCTGCTCCGAGAGGCACAGAGCACCTCGGCAGACGCAGTGCAGAGGGAAAGGACACAGTATCCGAGGGAGCGGGACGCCGCTTAGGCGGGCAAAGCAGAAAGGTGCCGCCCGGCACTGGCTTTGACTCCCTGAGCTGCCTTGCTAGGACAGCAGCTGCCGAAAGCTGGCAACTAGGCTGCCAGAGTGCAGAATGTAGGCGGTCTGGCACGCCTGCTTGCCGAAAGCCAGTATCAGCGAGACAGCGTGCTAGGCTCTGTTTCACAGCACCTTGGAGAACACGCCCTTGAAGAATGCCGTCTCTGCTCCGCAAAAGCTCTGCCACAGCGAGGGTGGAAGAAGAAGCCTGTGGCCACGGGCAGAGCTGGTCAACAGCTGCGCCTAACTTTCCCAAGCTGCGAGAGCATTCTCAGCCGAGTTCTGCTTTGACAGAGCTATTGCTGAACTTTTGCAGTCCCGGAGGCTGCTGAAACCAAGGCTGTGTTCTGCCTCTTCATTCTTGCCTTCCTGTGCTCCAGCGAGAAGTGAAGCTCTGGCACGGCATTCAGCTTTGCCGCCTCTCTGCACGGGAAGCACTAGACAGAACTAGTGTGCTTCGTGCATGCTCTCTCCTCGCTTTTATGGTCACTGCTCTGCTTTTTGCTTGGCAGCGTTCCAAGGGTCCACGGCATACCTCTTGCACAGCGAGAGGTGGCCGGCGAGGAATACTTGCTGGCTTAAGTCGTTCCATGCTCAAGGCATTCATCAGAGCAGCACAATGCGGGAAAAGAGGGGGGAACATTGCAGGACAAATTTCTATGCTGGATCATGATTGTCTGCGAGACAGCTCTTCGCAGCGCGAGTATTTGGCCAGGCTGAAATCAGCGCCACGGGAAGCCAATCTGACAAGCGGAGTGCAACGAGCGCGGCGATATGGGGCCACTTGGCAGGTGGCCGAAGAAAGACGGCTGCCCCGCGAATGGGGTGCCAGAAGGCAAGTTTCAACAGGGCGTTCCGGGCGAGCTTAATGTGTAGCCGCACTTGTTCTAGGCGAGATTGTAGCCGAGAAGCTTTCCGTCTCCATTCACGAGACAAGAAAAGCAGAAAGCAATGGTCTAGAGGGTTGAGAAGAAAAGTGCTCGTAGCGAGCTCGTTGCGGCAGAAGCGACAGCCAGGAGCAGCGTGCTCGGTGCGAGAAGTAGACGGCGCTTCGCCTCCTTGGGAAGGAAATCGCGTCTGGGCACGAACGGCAGCCAGCGAAGCTTCAGAACAGCAGGCTGTTCTGCTCAGCGTACGAGCCTGAAGTGAGTGGCAAGGGCTAAGGGGACAGTTCCAAGGCATCTAGCTTTCCTGCTAGCAATGCCATTTCTACCCTGCTGTGGAAAAAAAATGTCCTTTGCCCTTCTGCTCCGAGAGGCACAGAGCACCTCGGCAGACGCAGTGCAGAGGGAAAGGACACAGTATCCGAGGGAGCGGGACGCCGCTTAGGCGGGCAAAGCAGAAAGGTGCCGCCCGGCACTGGCTTTGACTCCCTGAGCTGCCTTGCTAGGACAGCAGCTGCCGAAAGCTGGCAACTAGGCTGCCAGAGTGCAGAATGTAGGCGGTCTGGCACGCCTGCTTGCCGAAAGCCAGTATCAGCGAGACAGCGTGCTAGGCTCTGTTTCACAGCACCTTGGAGAACACGCCCTTGAAGAATGCCCTCTCTGCTCCGCAAAAGCTCTGCCACAGTGAAGGTGGAAGAAGCAGCCTGTGGCCACGGGCAGAGCTGGTCAACAGCTGCGCCTAACTTTCCCAAGCTGCGAGAGCATTCTCAGCCGAGTTCTGCTTTGACAGAGCTATTGCTGAACTTTTGCAGTCCCGGAGGCTGCTGAAACCAAGGCTGTGTTCTGCCTCTTCATTCTTGCCTTCCTGTGCTCCAGCGAGAAGTGAAGCTCTGGCACGGCATTCAGCTTTGCCGCCTCTCTGCACGGGAAGCACTAGACAGAACTAGTGTGCTTCGTGCATGCTCTCTCCTCGCTTTTATGGTCACTGCTCTGCTTTTTGCTTGGCAGCGTTCAAAGGGTCCACGGCATACCTCTTGCACAGCGAGAGGTGGCCGGCGAGGAATACTTGCTGGCTTAAGTCGTTCCATGCTCAAGGCATTCATCAGAGCAGCACAATGCGGGAAAAGAGGGGGGAACATTGCAGGACAAATTTCTATGCTGGAACATGATTGTCTGCGAGACAGCTCTCCGCAGCGCTAGTATTTGGCCAGGCTGAAATCAGCGCCACGGGAAGCCAATCTGACAAGCGGAGTGCAACGAGCGCGGCGATATGGGGCCACTTGGCAGGTGGCCGAAGAAAGACGGCTGCCCCGCGAATGGGGTGCCAGAAGGCAAGTTTCAGCAGGGCGTTGCGGGCGAGCTTAATGTGTAGCCGCAGTTGTTCTAGGCGAGATTGTAGCCGAGAAGCTTTCCGTCTCCATTCACGAGACAAGAAAAGCAGAAAGCAATGGTCTAGAGGGTTGAGAAGAAAAGTGCTCGTAGCGAGCTCGTTGCGGCAGAAGCGAAAGCCAGGAGCAGCGTGCTCACTGCGAGAAGTAGACGGCGCTTCGCCTCCTTGGGAAGGAAATGGCGTCTGGGCACGAACGGCAGCCAGCGAAGCTTCAGAACAGCAGGCTGTTCTGCTCAGCGTACGAGCCTGAAGTGAGTGGCAAGGGCTAAGGGGACAGTTCCAAGGCATCTAGCTTTCCTGCTAGCAATGCCATTTCTACCCTGCTGTGGAAAACAATGTCCTTTGCCCTTCTGCTCCGAGAGGCACAGAGCACCTCGGCAGACGCAGTGCAGAGGGAAAGGACACAGTATCCGAGGGAGCGGGACGCCGCTTAGGCGGGCAAAGCAGAAAGGTGCCGCCCGGCACTGGCTTTGACTCCCTGAGCTGCCTTGCTAGGACAGCAGCTGCCGAAAGCTGGCAACTAGGCTGCCAGAGTGCAGAATGTAGGCGGTCTGGCACGCCCGCTTTCCGAAAGCCAGTATCAGCGAGACAGCGTGCTAGGCTCTGTTTCACAGCACCCTGGAGAACACGCCCTTGAAGAATGCCCTCTCTGCTCCGCAAAAGCTCTGCCACAGCGAAGGTGGAAGAAGCAGCTTGTGGCCACGGGCAGAGCTGGTCAACAGCTGCGCTTAACTTTCCCAAGCTGCGAGAGCATTCTCAGCCGAGTTCTGCTTTGACAGAGCTATTGCTGAACTTTTGCAGTCCCGGAGGCTGCTGAAACCAAGGCTGTGTTCTGCCTCTTCATTCTTGCCTTCCTGTGCTCCAGCGAGAAGTGAAGCTCTGGCACGGCATTCAGCTTTGCCGCCTCTCTGCACGGAAAGCACTAGACAGAACTAGTGTGCTTCGTGCATGCTCTCTCCTCGCTTTTATGGTCACTGCTCTGCTTTTTGCTTGGCAGCGTTCAAAGGGTCCACGGCATACCTCTTGCACAGCGAGAGGTGGCCGGCGAGGAATACTTGCTGGCTTAAGTCGTTCCATGCTCAAGGCATTCATCAGAGCAGCACAATGCGGGAAAAGAGGGGGGAACATTGCAGGACAAATTTCTATGCTGGATCATGATTGTCTGCGAGACAGCTCTTCGCAGCGCGAGTATTTGGCCAGGCTGAAATCAGCGCCACGGGAAGCCAATCTGACAAGCGGAGTGCAACGAGCGCGGCGATATGGGGCCACTTGGCAGGTGGCCGAAGAAAGACGGCTGCCCCGCGAATGGGGTGCCAGAAGGCAAGTTTCAGCAGGGCGTTGCGGGCGAGCTTAATGTGTAGCCGCAGTTGTTCTAGGCGAGATTGTAGCCGAGAAGCTTTCCGTCTCCATTCACGAGACAAGAAAAGCAGAAAGCAATGGTCTAGAGGGTTGAGAAGAAAAGTGCTCGTAGCGAGCTCGTTGCGGCAGAAGCGAAAGCCAGGAGCAGCGTGCTCACTGCGAGAAGTAGACGGCGCTTCGCCTCCTTGGGAAGGAAATGGCGTCTGGGCACGAACGGCAGCCAGCGAAGCTTCAGAACAGCAGGCTGTTCTGCTCAGCGTACGAGCCTGAAGTGAGTGGCAAGGGCTAAGGGGACAGTTCCAAGGCATCTAGCTTTCCTGCTAGCAATGCCATTTCTACCCTGCTGTGGAAAACAATGTCCTTTGCCCTTCTGCTCCGAGAGGCACAGAGCACCTCGGCAGACGCAGTGCAGAGGGAAAGGACACAGTATCCGAGGGAGCGGGACGCCGCTTAGGCGGGCAAAGCAGAAAGGTGCCGCCCGGCACTGGCTTTGACTCCCTGAGCTGCCTTGCTAGGACAGCAGCCGCCGAAAGCTGGCAACTAGGCTGCCAGAGTGCAGAATGTAGGCGGTCTGGCACGCCTGCTTGCCGAAAGCCAGTATCAGCGAGACAGCGTGCTAGGCTCTGTTTCACAGCACCCTGGAGAACACGCACTTGAAGAATGCCCTCTCTGCTCCGCAAAAGCTCTGCCACAGCGAAGGTGGAAGAAGCAGCTTGTGGCCACGGGCAGAGCTGGTCAACAGCTGCGCCTAACTTTCCCAAGCTGCGAGAGCATTCTCAGCCGAGTTCTGCTTTGACAGAGCTATTGCTGAACTTTTGCAGTCCCGGAGGCTGCTGAAACCAAGGCTGTGTTCTGCCTCTTCATTCTTGCCTTCCTGTGCTCCAGCGAGAAGTGAAGCTCTGGCACGGCATTCAGCTTTGCCGCCTCTCTGCACGGAAAGCACTAGACAGAACTAGTGTGCTTCGTGCATGCTCTCTCCTCGCTTTTATGGTCACTGCTCTGCTTTTTGCTTGGCAGCGTTCCAAGGGTCCACGGCATACCTCTTGCACAGCGAGAGGTGGCCGGCGAGGAATACTTGCTGGCTTAAGTCGTTCCATGCTCAAGGCATTCATCAGAGCAGCACAATGCGGGAAAAGAGGGGGGAACATTGCAGGACAAATTTCTATGCTGGATCATGATTGTCTGCGAGACAGCTCTTCGCAGCGCGAGTATTTGGCCAGGCTGAAATCAGCGCCACGGGAAGCCAATCTGACAAGCGGAGTGCAACGAGCGCGGCGATATGGGGCCACTTGGCAGGTGGCCGAAGAAAGACGGCTGCCCCGCGAATGGGGTGCCAGAAGGCAAGTTTCAGCAGGGCGTTGCGGGCGAGCTTAATGTGTAGCCGCAGTTGTTCTAGGCGAGATTGTAGCCGAGAAGCTTTCCGTCTCCATTCACGAGACAAGAAAAGCAGAAAGCAATGGTCTAGAGGGTTGAGAAGAAAAGTGCTCGTAGCGAGCTCGTTGCGGCAGAAGCGAAAGCCAGGAGCAGCGTGCTCACTGCGAGAAGTAGACGGCGCTTCGCCTCCTTGGGAAGGAAATGGCGTCTGGGCACGAACGGCAGCCAGCGAAGCTTCAGAACAGCAGGCTGTTCTGCTCAGCGTACGAGCCTGAAGTGAGTGGCAAGGGCTAAGGGGACAGTTCCAAGGCATCTAGCTTTCCTGCTAGCAATGCCATTTCTACCCTGCTGTGGAAAACAATGTCCTTTGCCCTTCTGCTCCGAGAGGCACAGAGCACCTCGGCAGACGCAGTGCAGAGGGAAAGGACACAGTATCCGAGGGAGCGGGACGCCGCTTAGGCGGGCAAAGCAGAAAGGTGCCGCCCGGCACTGGCTTTGACTCCCTGAGCTGCCTTGCTAGGACAGCAGCTGCCGAAAGCTGGCAACTAGGCTGCCAGAGTGCAGAATGTAGGCGGTCTGGCACGCCCGCTTTCCGAAAGCCAGTATCAGCGAGACAGCGTGCTAGGCTCTGTTTCACAGCACCCTGGAGAACACGCCCTTGAAGAATGCCCTCTCTGCTCCGCAAAAGCTCTGCCACAGCGAAGGTGGAAGAAGCAGCTTGTGGCCACGGGCAGAGCTGGTCAACAGCTGCGCTTAACTTTCCCAAGCTGCGAGAGCATTCTCAGCCGAGTTCTGCTTTGACAGAGCTATTGCTGAACTTTTGCAGTCCCGGAGGCTGCTGAAACCAAGGCTGTGTTCTGCCTCTTCATTCTTGCCTTCCTGTGCTCCAGCGAGAAGTGAAGCTCTGGCACGGCATTCAGCTTTGCCGCCTCTCTGCACGGAAAGCACTAGACAGAACTAGTGTGCTTCGTGCATGCTCTCTCCTCGCTTTTATGGTCACTGCTCTGCTTTTTGCTTGGCAGCGTTCAAAGGGTCCACGGCATACCTCTTGCACAGCGAGAGGTGGCCGGCGAGGAATACTTGCTGGCTTAAGTCGTTCCATGCTCAAGGCATTCATCAGAGCAGCACAATGCGGGAAAAGAGGGGGGAACATTGCAGGACAAATTTCTATGCTGGATCATGATTGTCTGCGAGACAGCTCTTCGCAGCGCGAGTATTTGGCCAGGCTGAAATCAGCGCCACGGGAAGCCAATCTGACAAGCGGAGTGCAACGAGCGCGGCGATATGGGGCCACTTGGCAGGTGGCCGAAGAAAGACGGCTGCCCCGCGAATGGGGTGCCAGAAGGCAAGTTTCAGCAGGGCGTTGCGGGCGAGCTTAATGTGTAGCCGCAGTTGTTCTAGGCGAGATTGTAGCCGAGAAGCTTTCCGTCTCCATTCACGAGACAAGAAAAGCAGAAAGCAATGGTCTAGAGGGTTGAGAAGAAAAGTGCTCGTAGCGAGCTCGTTGCGGCAGAAGCGAAAGCCAGGAGCAGCGTGCTCACTGCGAGAAGTAGACGGCGCTTCGCCTCCTTGGGAAGGAAATGGCGTCTGGGCACGAACGGCAGCCAGCGAAGCTTCAGAACAGCAGGCTGTTCTGCTCAGCGTACGAGCCTGAAGTGAGTGGCAAGGGCTAAGGGGACAGTTCCAAGGCATCTAGCTTTCCTGCTAGCAATGCCATTTCTACCCTGCTGTGGAAAACAATGTCCTTTGCCCTTCTGCTCCGAGAGGCACAGAGCACCTCGGCAGACGCAGTGCAGAGGGAAAGGACACAGTATCCGAGGGAGCGGGACGCCGCTTAGGCGGGCAAAGCAGAAAGGTGCCGCCCGGCACTGGCTTTGACTCCCTGAGCTGCCTTGCTAGGACAGCAGCTGCCGAAAGCTGGCAACTAGGCTGCCAGAGTGCAGAATGTAGGCGGTCTGGCACGCCCGCTTGCCGAAAGCCAGTATCAGCGAGACAGCGTGCTAGGCTCTGTTTCACAGCACCCTGGAGAACACGCACTTGAAGAATGCCCTCTCTGCTCCGCAAAAGCTCTGCCACAGCGAAGGTGGAAGAAGCAGCTTGTGGCCACGGGCAGAGCTGGTCAACAGCTGCGCCTAACTTTCCCAAGCTGCGAGAGCATTCTCAGCCGAGTTCTGCTTTGACAGAGCTATTGCTGAACTTTTGCAGTCCCGGAGGCTGCTGAAACCAAGGCTGTGTTCTGCCTCTTCATTCTTGCCTTCCTGTGCTCCAGCGAGAAGTGAAGCTCTGGCACGGCATTCAGCTTTGCCGCCTCTCTGCACGGAAAGCACTAGACAGAACTAGTGTGCTTCGTGCATGCTCTCTCCTCGCTTTTATGGTCACTGCTCTGCTTTTTGCTTGGCAGCGTTCCAAGGGTCCACGGCATACCTCTTGCACAGCGAGAGGTGGCCGGCGAGGAATACTTGCTGGCTTAAGTCGTTCCATGCTCAAGGCATTCATCAGAGCAGCACAATGCGGGAAAAGAGGGGGGAACATTGCAGGACAAATTTCTATGCTGGATCATGATTGTCTGCGAGACAGCTCTTCGCAGCGCGAGTATTTGGCCAGGCTGAAATCAGCGCCAAGGGAAGCCAATCTGACAAGCGGAGTGCAACGAGCGCGGCGATATGGGGCCACTTGGCAGGTGGCCGAAGAAAGACGGCTGCCCCGCGAATGGGGTGCCAGAAGGCAAGTTTCAGCAGGGCGTTCCGGGCGAGCTTAATGTGTAGCCGCAGTTGTTCTAGGCGAGATTGTAGCCGAGAAGCTTTCCGTCTCCATTCACGAGACAAGAAAAGCAGAAAGCAATGGTCTAGAGGGTTGTGAAGAAAAGTGCTCGTAGCGAGCTCGTTGCGGCAGAAGCGAAAGCCAGGAGCAGCGTGCTCACTGCGAGAAGTAGACGGCGCTTCGCCTCCTTGGGAAGGAAATGGCGTCTGGGCACGAACGGCAGCCAGCGAAGCTTCAGAACAGCAGGCTGTTCTGCTCAGCGTACGAGCCTGAAGTGAGTGGCAAGGGCTAAGGGGACAGTTCCAAGGCATCTAGCTTTCCTGCTAGCAATGCCATTTCTACCCTGCTGTGGAAAACATTGTCCTTTGCCCTTCTGCTCCGAGAGGCACAGAGCACCTCGGCAGACGCAGTGCAGAGGGAAAGGACACAGTATCCGAGGGAGCGGGACGCCGCTTAGGCGGGCAAAGCAGAAAGGTGCCGCCCGGCACTGGCTTTGACTCCCTGAGCTGCCTTGCTAGGACAGCAGCTGCCGAAAGCTGGCAACTAGGCTGCCAGAGTGCAGAATGTAGGCGGTCTGGCACGCCTGCTTGCCGAAAGCCAGTATCAGCGAGACAGCGTGCTAGGCTCTGTTTCACAGCACCTTGGAGAACACGCCCTTGAAGAATGCCGTCTCTGCTCCGCAAAAGCTCTGCCACAGCGAGGGTGGAAGAAGAAGCCTGTGGCCACGGGCAGAGCTGGTCAACAGCTGCGCCTAACTTTCCCAAGCTGCGAGAGCATTCTCAGCCGAGTTCTGCTTTGACAGAGCTATTGCTGAACTTTTGCAGTCCCGGAGGCTGCTGAAACCAAGGCTGTGTTCTGCCTCTTCATTCTTGCCTTCCTGTGCTCCAGCGAGAAGTGAAGCTCTGGCACGGCATTCAGCTTTGCCGCCTCTCTGCACGGGAAGCACTAGACAGAACTAGTGTGCTTCGTGCATGCTCTCTCCTCGCTTTTATGGTCACTGCTCTGCTTTTTGCTTGGCAGCGTTCCAAGGGTCCACGGCATACCTCTTGCACAGCGAGAGGTGGCCGGCGAGGAATACTTGCTGGCTTAAGTCGTTCCATGCTCAAGGCATTCATCAGAGCAGCACAATGCGGGAAAAGAGGGGGGAACATTGCAGGACAAATTTCTATGCTGGATCATGATTGTCTGCGAGACAGCTCTTCGCAGCGCGAGTATTTGGCCAGGCTGAAATCAGCGCCACGGGAAGCCAATCTGACAAGCGGAGTGCAACGAGCGCGGCGATATGGGGCCACTTGGCAGGTGGCCGAAGAAAGACGGCTGCCCCGCGAATGGGGTGCCAGAAGGCAAGTTTCAACAGGGCGTTCCGGGCGAGCTTAATGTGTAGCCGCACTTGTTCTAGGCGAGATTGTAGCCGAGAAGCTTTCCGTCTCCATTCACGAGACAAGAAAAGCAGAAAGCAATGGTCTAGAGGGTTGAGAAGAAAAGTGCTCGTAGCGAGCTCGTTGCGGCAGAAGCGACAGCCAGGAGCAGCGTGCTCGGTGCGAGAAGTAGACGGCGCTTCGCCTCCTTGGGAAGGAAATCGCGTCTGGGCACGAACGGCAGCCAGCGAAGCTTCAGAACAGCAGGCTGTTCTGCTCAGCGTACGAGCCTGAAGTGAGTGGCAAGGGCTAAGGGGACAGTTCCAAGGCATCTAGCTTTCCTGCTAGCAATGCCATTTCTACCCTGCTGTGGAAAAAAAATGTCCTTTGCCCTTCTGCTCCGAGAGGCACAGAGCACCTCGGCAGACGCAGTGCAGAGGGAAAGGACACAGTATCCGAGGGAGCGGGACGCCGCTTAGGCGGGCAAAGCAGAAAGGTGCCGCCCGGCACTGGCTTTGACTCCCTGAGCTGCCTTGCTAGGACAGCAGCTGCCGAAAGCTGGCAACTAGGCTGCCAGAGTGCAGAATGTAGGCGGTCTGGCACGCCTGCTTGCCGAAAGCCAGTATCAGCGAGACAGCGTGCTAGGCTCTGTTTCACAGCACCTTGGAGAACACGCCCTTGAAGAATGCCCTCTCTGCTCCGCAAAAGCTCTGCCACAGTGAAGGTGGAAGAAGCAGCCTGTGGCCACGGGCAGAGCTGGTCAACAGCTGCGCCTAACTTTCCCAAGCTGCGAGAGCATTCTCAGCCGAGTTCTGCTTTGACAGAGCTATTGCTGAACTTTTGCAGTCCCGGAGGCTGCTGAAACCAAGGCTGTGTTCTGCCTCTTCATTCTTGCCTTCCTGTGCTCCAGCGAGAAGTGAAGCTCTGGCACGGCATTCAGCTTTGCCGCCTCTCTGCACGGGAAGCACTAGACAGAACTAGTGTGCTTCGTGCATGCTCTCTCCTCGCTTTTATGGTCACTGCTCTGCTTTTTGCTTGGCAGCGTTCAAAGGGTCCACGGCATACCTCTTGCACAGCGAGAGGTGGCCGGCGAGGAATACTTGCTGGCTTAAGTCGTTCCATGCTCAAGGCATTCATCAGAGCAGCACAATGCGGGAAAAGAGGGGGGAACATTGCAGGACAAATTTCTATGCTGGAACATGATTGTCTGCGAGACAGCTCTCCGCAGCGCTAGTATTTGGCCAGGCTGAAATCAGCGCCACGGGAAGCCAATCTGACAAGCGGAGTGCAACGAGCGCGGCGATATGGGGCCACTTGGCAGGTGGCCGAAGAAAGACGGCTGCCCCGCGAATGTGGTGCCAGAAGGCAATTTTCAGCAGGGCGTTGCGGGCGAGCTTAATGTGTAGCCGCTATTGTTCTAGGCGAGATTGTAGCCGAGAAGCTTTCCGTCTCCATTCACGAGACAAGAAAAGCAGAACGCAATGGTCTAGAGGGTTGAGAAGAAAAGTGCTCGTAGCGAGCTCGTTGCGGCAGAAGCGAAAGCCAGGAGCAGCGTGATCACTGCGAGAAGTAGACGGCGCTTCGCCTCCTTGGGAAGGAAATGGCGTCTGGGCACGAACGGCAGCCAGCGAAGCTTCAGAACAGCAGGCTGTTCTGCTCAGCGTACGAGCCTGAAGTGAGTGGCAAGGGCTAAGGGGACAGTTCCAAGGCATCTAGCTTTCCTGCTAGCAATGCCATTTCTACCCTGCTGTGGAAAACATTGTCCTTTGCCCTTCTGCTCCGAGAGGCACAGAGCACCTCGGCAGACGCAGTGCAGAGGGAAAGGACACAGTATCCGAGGGAGCGTGGCGCCGCTTAGGCGGGCAAAGCAGAAAGGTGCCGCCCGGCACTGGCTTTGACTCCCTGAGCTGCCTTGCTAGGACAGCAGCTGCCGAAAGCTGGCAACTAGGCTGCCAGAGTGCAGAATGTAGGCGGTCTGGCACGCCTGCTTGCCGAAAGCCAGTATCAGCGAGACAGCGTGCTAGGCTCTGTTTCACAGCACCCTGGAGAACACGCCCTTGAAGAATGCCGTCTCTGCTCCGCAAAAGCTCTGCCACAGTGAAGGTGGAAGAAGCAGCCTGTGGCCACGGGCAGAGCTGGTCAACAGCTGCGCCTAACTTTCCCAAGCTGCGAGAGCATTCTCAGCCGAGTTCTGCTTTGACAGAGCTATTGCTGAACTTTTGCAGTCCCGGAGGCTGCTGAAACCAAGGCTGTGTTCTGCCTCTTCATTCTTGCCTTCCTGTGCTCCAGCGAGAAGTGAAGCTCTGGCACGGCATTCAGCTTTGCCGCCTCTCTGCACGGGAAGCACTAGACAGAACTAGTGTGCTTCGTGCATGCTCTCTCCTCGCTTTTATGGTCACTGCTCTGCTTTTTGCTTGGCAGCGTTCAAAGGGTCCACGGCATACCTCTTGCACAGCGAGAGGTGGCCGGCGAGGAATACTTGCTGGCTTAAGTCGTTCCATGCTCAAGGCATTCATCAGAGCAGCACAATGCGGGAAAAGAGGGGGGAACATTGCAGGACAAATTTCTATGCTGGATCATGATTTTCTGCGAGACAGCTCTTCGCAGCGCGAGTATTTGGCCAGGCTGAAATCAGCGCCACGGGAAGCCAATCTGACAAGCGGAGTGCAACGAGCGCGGCGATATGGGGCCACTTGGCAGGTGGCCGAAGAAAGACGGCTGCCCCGCGAATGGGGTGCCAGAAGGCAAGTTTCAGCAGGGCGTTGCGGGCGAGCTTAATGTGTAGCCGCAGTTGTTCTAGGCGAGATTGTAGCCGAGAAGCTTTCCGTCTCCATTCACGAGACAAGAAAAGCAGAAAGCAATGGTCTAGAGGGTTGAGAAGAAAAGTGCTCGTAGCGAGCTCGTTGCGGCAGAAGCGAAAGCCAGGAGCAGCGTGCTCACTGCGAGAAGTAGACGGCGCTTCGCCTCCTTGGGAAGGAAATGGCGTCTGGGCACGAACGGCAGCCAGCGAAGCTTCAGAACAGCAGGCTGTTCTGCTCAGCGTACGAGCCTGAAGTGAGTGGCAAGGGCTAAGGGGACAGTTCCAAGGCATCTAGCTTTCCTGCTAGCAATGCCATTTCTACCCTGCTGTGGAAAACAATGTCCTTTGCCCTTCTGCTCCGAGAGGCACAGAGCACCTCGGCAGACGCAGTGCAGAGGGAAAGGACACAGTATCCGAGGGAGCGGGACGCCGCTTAGGCGGGCAAAGCAGAAAGGTGCCGCCCGGCACTGGCTTTGACTCCCTGAGCTGCCTTGCTAGGACAGCAGCTGCCGAAAGCTGGCAACTAGGCTGCCAGAGTGCAGAATGTAGGCGGTCTGGCACGCCCGCTTGCCGAAAGCCAGTATCAGCGAGACAGCGTGCTAGGCTCTGTTTCACAGCACCCTGGAGAACACGCCCTTGAAGAATGCCCTCTCTGCTCCGCAAAAGCTCTGCCACAGCGAAGGTGGAAGAAGCAGCTTGTGGCCACGGGCAGAGCTGGTCAACAGCTGCGCCTAACTTTCCCAAGCTGCGAGAGCATTCTCAGCCGAGTTCTGCTTTGACAGAGCTATTGCTGAACTTTTGCAGTCCCGGAGGCTGCTGAAACCAAGGCTGTGTTCTGCCTCTTCATTCTTGCCTTCCTGTGCTCCAGCGAGAAGTGA
Source organism: Cinclus cinclus (assembly GCF_963662255.1). Classification (NCBI taxonomy): domain Eukaryota; kingdom Metazoa; phylum Chordata; class Aves; order Passeriformes; family Cinclidae; genus Cinclus; species Cinclus cinclus. The sequence continues at coordinate 125,639 of NW_026912059.1, read as the reverse complement.
AGCTCTGGCACGGCATTCAGCTTTGCCGCCTCTCTGCACGGAAAGCACTAGACAGAACTAGTGTGCTTCGTGCATGCTCTCTCCTCGCTTTTATGGTCACTGCTCTGCTTTTTGCTTGGCAGCGTTCCAAGGGTCCACGGCATACCTCTTGCACAGCGAGAGGTGGCCGGCGAGGAATACTTGCTGGCTTAAGTCGTTCCATGCTCAAGGCATTCATCAGAGCAGCACAATGCGGGAAAAGAGGGGGGAACATTGCAGGACAAATTTCTATGCTGGAACATGATTTTCTGCGAGACAGCTCTTCGCAGCGCGAGTATTTGGCCAGGCTGAAATCAGCGCCACGGGAAGCCAATCTGACAAGCGGAGTGCAACGAGCGCGGCGATATGGGGCCACTTGGCAGGTGGCCGAAGAAAGACGGCTGCCCCGCGAATGGGGTGCCAGAAGGCAAGTTTCAGCAGGGCGTTCCGGGCGAGCTTAATGTGTAGCCGCAGTTGTTCTAGGCGAGATTGTAGCCGAGAAGCTTTCCGTCTCCATTCACGAGACAAGAAAAGCAGAAAGCAATGGTCTAGAGGGTTGTGAAGAAAAGTTCTCGTAGCGAGCTCGTTGCGGCAGAAGCGAAAGCCAGGAGCAGCGTGCTCGCTGCGAGAAGTAGACGGCGCTTCGCCTCCTTGGGAAGGAAATGGCGTCTGGGCACGAACGGCAGCCAGCGAAGCTTCAGAACAGCAGGCTGTTCTGCTCAGCGTACGAGCCTGAAGTGAGTGGCAAGGGCTAAGGGGACAGTTCCAAGGCATCTAGCTTTCCTGCTAGCAATGCCATTTCTACCCTGCTGTGGAAAACATTGTCCTTTGCCCTTCTGCTCCGAGAGGCACAGAGCACCTCGGCAGACGCAGTGCAGAGGGAAAGGACACAGTATCCGAGGGAGCGTGGCGCCGCTTAGGCGGGCAAAGCAGAAAGGTGCCGCCCGGCACTGGCTTTGACTCCCTGAGCTTCCTTGCTAGGACAGCAGCTGCCGAAAGCTGGCAACTAGGCTGCCAGAGTGCAGAATGTAGGCGGTCTGGCACGCCTGCTTGCCGAAAGCCAGTATCAGCGAGACAGCGTGCTAGGCTCTGTTTCACAGCACCTTGGAGAACACGCCCTTGAAGAATGCCGTCTCTGCTCCGCAAAAGCTCTGCCACAGCGAGGGTGGAAGAAGAAGCCTGTGGCCACGGGCAGAGCTGGTCAACAGCTGCGCCTAACTTTCCCAAGCTGCGAGAGCATTCTCAGCCGAGTTCTGCTTTGACAGAGCTATTGCTGAACTTTTGCAGTCCCGGAGGCTGCTGAAACCAAGGCTGTGTTCTGCCTCTTCATTCTTGCCTTCCTGTGCTCCAGCGAGAAGTGAAGCTCTGGCACGGCATTCAGCTTTGCCGCCTCTCTGCACGGAAAGCACTAGACAGAACTAGTGTGCTTCGTGCATGCTCTCTCCTCGCTTTTATGGTCACTGCTCTGCTTTTTGCTTGGCAGCGTTCCAAGGGTCCACGGCATACCTCTTGCACAGCGAGAGGTGGCCGGCGAGGAATACTTGCTGGCTTAAGTCGTTCCATGCTCAAGGCATTCATCAGAGCAGCACAATGCGGGAAAAGAGGGGGGAACATTGCAGGACAAATTTCTATGCTGGATCATGATTGTCTGCGAGACAGCTCTTCGCAGCGCGAGTATTTGGCCAGGCTGAAATCAGCGCCACGGGAAGCCAATCTGACAAGCGGAGTGCAACGAGCGCGGCGATATGGGGCCACTTGGCAGGTGGCCGAAGAAAGACGGCTGCCCCGCGAATGGGGTGCCAGAAGGCAAGTTTCAGCAGGGCGTTGCGGGCGAGCTTAATGTGTAGCCGCAGTTGTTCTAGGCGAGATTGTAGCCGAGAAGCTTTCCGTCTCCATTCACGAGACAAGAAAAGCAGAAAGCAATGGTCTAGAGGGTTGAGAAGAAAAGTGCTCGTAGCGAGCTCGTTGCGGCAGAAGCGAAAGCCAGGAGCAGCGTGCTCACTGCGAGAAGTAGACGGCGCTTCGCCTCCTTGGGAAGGAAATGGCGTCTGGGCACGAACGGCAGCCAGCGAAGCTTCAGAACAGCAGGCTGTTCTGCTCAGCGTACGAGCCTGAAGTGAGTGGCAAGGGCTAAGGGGACAGTTCCAAGGCATCTAGCTTTCCTGCTAGCAATGCCATTTCTACCCTGCTGTGGAAAACAATGTCCTTTGCCCTTCTGCTCCGAGAGGCACAGAGCACCTCGGCAGACGCAGTGCAGAGGGAAAGGACACAGTATCCGAGGGAGCGGGACGCCGCTTAGGCGGGCAAAGCAGAAAGGTGCCGCCCGGCACTGGCTTTGACTCCCTGAGCTGCCTTGCTAGGACAGCAGCTGCCGAAAGCTGGCAACTAGGCTGCCAGAGTGCAGAATGTAGGCGGTCTGGCACGCCCGCTTGCCGAAAGCCAGTATCAGCGAGACAGCGTGCTAGGCTCTGTTTCACAGCACCCTGGAGAACACGCCCTTGAAGAATGCCCTCTCTGCTCCGCAAAAGCTCTGCCACAGCGAAGGTGGAAGAAGCAGCTTGTGGCCACGGGCAGAGCTGGTCAACAGCTGCGCTTAACTTTCCCAAGCTGCGAGAGCATTCTCAGCCGAGTTCTGCTTTGACAGAGCTATTGCTGAACTTTTGCAGTCCCGGAGGCTGCTGAAACCAAGGCTGTGTTCTGCCTCTTCATTCTTGCCTTCCTGTGCTCCAGCGAGAAGTGAAGCTCTGGCACGGCATTCAGCTTTGCCGCCTCTCTGCACGGAAAGCACTAGACAGAACTAGTGTGCTTCGTGCATGCTCTCTCCTCGCTTTTATGGTCACTGCTCTGCTTTTTGCTTGGCAGCGTTCCAAGGGTCCACGGCATACCTCTTGCACAGCGAGAGGTGGCCGGCGAGGAATACTTGCTGGCTTAAGTCGTTCCATGCTCAAGGCATTCATCAGAGCAGCACAATGCGGGAAAAGAGGGGGGAACATTGCAGGACAAATTTCTATGCTGGATCATGATTGTCTGCGAGACAGCTCTTCGCAGCGCGAGTATTTGGCCAGGCTGAAATCAGCGCCACGGGAAGCCAATCTGACAAGCGGAGTGCAACGAGCGCGGCGATATGGGGCCACTTGGCAGGTGGCCGAAGAAAGACGGCTGCCCCGCGAATGGGGTGCCAGAAGGCAAGTTTCAGCAGGGCGTTGCGGGCGAGCTTAATGTGTAGCCGCAGTTGTTCTAGGCGAGATTGTAGCCGAGAAGCTTTCCGTCTCCATTCACGAGACAAGAAAAGCAGAAAGCAATGGTCTAGAGGGTTGAGAAGAAAAGTGCTCGTAGCGAGCTCGTTGCGGCAGAAGCGAAAGCCAGGAGCAGCGTGCTCACTGCGAGAAGTAGACGGCGCTTCGCCTCCTTGGGAAGGAAATGGCGTCTGGGCACGAACGGCAGCCAGCGAAGCTTCAGAACAGCAGGCTGTTCTGCTCAGCGTACGAGCCTGAAGTGAGTGGCAAGGGCTAAGGGGACAGTTCCAAGGCATCTAGCTTTCCTGCTAGCAATGCCATTTCTACCCTGCTGTGGAAAACAATGTCCTTTGCCCTTCTGCTCCGAGAGGCACAGAGCACCTCGGCAGACGCAGTGCAGAGGGAAAGGACACAGTATCCGAGGGAGCGGGACGCCGCTTAGGCGGGCAAAGCAGAAAGGTGCCGCCCGGCACTGGCTTTGACTCCCTGAGCTGCCTTGCTAGGACAGCAGCTGCCGAAAGCTGGCAACTAGGCTGCCAGAGTGCAGAATGTCGGCGGTCTGGCACGCCTGCTTGCCGAAAGCCAGGATCAGCGAGACAGCGTGCTAGGCTCTGTTTCACAGCACCTTGGAGAACACGCCCTTGAAGAATGCCCTCTCTGCTCCGCAAAAGCTCTGCCACAGTGAAGGTGGAAGAAGCAGCCTGTGGCCACGGGCAGAGCTGGTCAACAGCTGCGCCTAACTTTCCCAAGCTGCGAGAGCATTCTCAGCCGAGTTCTGCTTTGACAGAGCTATTGCTGAACTTTTGCAGTCCCGGAGGCTGCTGAAACCAAGGCTGTGTTCTGCCTCTTCATTCTTGCCTTCCTGTGCTCCAGCGAGAAGTGAAGCTCTGGCACGGCATTCAGCTTTGCCGCCTCTCTGCACGGGAAGCACTAGACAGAACTAGTGTGCTTCGTGCATGCTCTCTCCTCGCTTTTATGGTCACTGCTCTGCTTTTTGCTTGGCAGCGTTCAAAGGGTCCACGGCATACCTCTTGCACAGCGAGAGGTGGCCGGCGAGGAATACTTGCTGGCTTAAGTCGTTCCATGCTCAAGGCATTCATCAGAGCAGCACAATGCGGGAAAAGAGGGGGGAACATTGCAGGACAAATTTCTATGCTGGATCATGATTGTCTGCGAGACAGCTCTTCGCAGCGCGAGTATTTGGCCAGGCTGAAATCAGCGCCACGGGAAGCCAATCTGACAAGCGGAGTGCAACGAGCGCGGCGATATGGGGCCACTTGGCAGGTGGCCGAAGAAAGACGGCTGCCCCGCGAATGGGGTGCCAGAAGGCAAGTTTCAGCAGGGCGTTGCGGGCGAGCTTAATGTGTAGCCGCAGTTGTTCTAGGCGAGATTGTAGCCGAGAAGCTTTCCGTCTCCATTCACGAGACAAGAAAAGCAGAAAGCAATGGTCTAGAGGGTTGAGAAGAAAAGTGCTCGTAGCGAGCTCGTTGCGGCAGAAGCGAAAGCCAGGAGCAGCGTGCTCACTGCGAGAAGTAGACGGCGCTTCGCCTCCTTGGGAAGGAAATGGCGTCTGGGCACGAACGGCAGCCAGCGAAGCTTCAGAACAGCAGGCTGTTCTGCTCAGCGTACGAGCCTGAAGTGAGTGGCAAGGGCTAAGGGGACAGTTCCAAGGCATCTAGCTTTCCTGCTAGCAATGCCATTTCTACCCTGCTGTGGAAAACAATGTCCTTTGCCCTTCTGCTCCGAGAGGCACAGAGCACCTCGGCAGACGCAGTGCAGAGGGAAAGGACACAGTATCCGAGGGAGCGGGACGCCGCTTAGGCGGGCAAAGCAGAAAGGTGCCGCCCGGCACTGGCTTTGACTCCCTGAGCTGCCTTGCTAGGACAGCAGCTGCCGAAAGCTGGCAACTAGGCTGCCAGAGTGCAGAATGTAGGCGGTCTGGCACGCCCGCTTGCCGAAAGCCAGTATCAGCGAGACAGCGTGCTAGGCTCTGTTTCACAGCACCCTGGAGAACACGCCCTTGAAGAATGCCCTCTCTGCTCCGCAAAAGCTCTGCCACAGCGAAGGTGGAAGAAGCAGCTTGTGGCCACGGGCAGAGCTGGTCAACAGCTGCGCTTAACTTTCCCAAGCTGCGAGAGCATTCTCAGCCGAGTTCTGCTTTGACAGAGCTATTGCTGAACTTTTGCAGTCCCGGAGGCTGCTGAAACCAAGGCTGTGTTCTGCCTCTTCATTCTTGCCTTCCTGTGCTCCAGCGAGAAGTGAAGCTCTGGCACGGCATTCAGCTTTGCCGCCTCTCTGCACGGAAAGCACTAGACAGAACTAGTGTGCTTCGTGCATGCTCTCTCCTCGCTTTTATGGTCACTGCTCTGCTTTTTGCTTGGCAGCGTTCAAAGGGTCCACGGCATACCTCTTGCACAGCGAGAGGTGGCCGGCGAGGAATACTTGCTGGCTTAAGTCGTTCCATGCTCAAGGCATTCATCAGAGCAGCACAATGCGGGAAAAGAGGGGGGAACATTGCAGGACAAATTTCTATGCTGGATCATGATTGTCTGCGAGACAGCTCTTCGCAGCGCGAGTATTTGGCCAGGCTGAAATCAGCGCCACGGGAAGCCAATCTGACAAGCGGAGTGCAACGAGCGCGGCGATATGGGGCCACTTGGCAGGTGGCCGAAGAAAGACGGCTGCCCCGCGAATGGGGTGCCAGAAGGCAAGTTTCAGCAGGGCGTTGCGGGCGAGCTTAATGTGTAGCCGCAGTTGTTCTAGGCGAGATTGTAGCCGAGAAGCTTTCCGTCTCCATTCACGAGACAAGAAAAGCAGAAAGCAATGGTCTAGAGGGTTGAGAAGAAAAGTGCTCGTAGCGAGCTCGTTGCGGCAGAAGCGAAAGCCAGGAGCAGCGTGCTCACTGCGAGAAGTAGACGGCGCTTCGCCTCCTTGGGAAGGAAATGGCGTCTGGGCACGAACGGCAGCCAGCGAAGCTTCAGAACAGCAGGCTGTTCTGCTCAGCGTACGAGCCTGAAGTGAGTGGCAAGGGCTAAGGGGACAGTTCCAAGGCATCTAGCTTTCCTGCTAGCAATGCCATTTCTACCCTGCTGTGGAAAACAATGTCCTTTGCCCTTCTGCTCCGAGAGGCACAGAGCACCTCGGCAGACGCAGTGCAGAGGGAAAGGACACAGTATCCGAGGGAGCGGGACGCCGCTTAGGCGGGCAAAGCAGAAAGGTGCCGCCCGGCACTGGCTTTGACTCCCTGAGCTGCCTTGCTAGGACAGCAGCTGCCGAAAGCTGGCAACTAGGCTGCCAGAGTGCAGAATGTCGGCGGTCTGGCACGCCTGCTTGCCGAAAGCCAGGATCAGCGAGACAGCGTGCTAGGCTCTGTTTCACAGCACCTTGGAGAACACGCCCTTGAAGAATGCCCTCTCTGCTCCGCAAAAGCTCTGCCACAGTGAAGGTGGAAGAAGCAGCCTGTGGCCACGGGCAGAGCTGGTCAACAGCTGCGCCTAACTTTCCCAAGCTGCGAGAGCATTCTCAGCCGAGTTCTGCTTTGACAGAGCTATTGCTGAACTTTTGCAGTCCCGGAGGCTGCTGAAACCAAGGCTGTGTTCTGCCTCTTCATTCTTGCCTTCCTGTGCTCCAGCGAGAAGTGAAGCTCTGGCACGGCATTCAGCTTTGCCGCCTCTCTGCACGGGAAGCACTAGACAGAACTAGTGTGCTTCGTGCATGCTCTCTCCTCGCTTTTATGGTCACTGCTCTGCTTTTTGCTTGGCAGCGTTCAAAGGGTCCACGGCATACCTCTTGCACAGCGAGAGGTGGCCGGCGAGGAATACTTGCTGGCTTAAGTCGTTCCATGCTCAAGGCATTCATCAGAGCAGCACAATGCGGGAAAAGAGGGGGGAACATTGCAGGACAAATTTCTATGCTGGAACATGATTGTCTGCGAGACAGCTCTCCGCAGCGCTAGTATTTGGCCAGGCTGAAATCAGCGCCACGGGAAGCCAATCTGACAAGCGGAGTGCAACGAGCGCGGCGATATGGGGCCACTTGGCAGGTGGCCGAAGAAAGACGGCTGCCCCGCGAATGGGGTGCCAGAAGGCAAGTTTCAGCAGGGCGTTGCGGGCGAGCTTAATGTGTAGCCGCAGTTGTTCTAGGCGAGATTGTAGCCGAGAAGCTTTCCGTCTCCATTCACGAGACAAGAAAAGCAGAACGCAATGGTCTAGAGGGTTGAGAAGAAAAGTGCTCGTAGCGAGCTCGTTGCGGCAGAAGCGAAAGCCAGGAGCAGCGTGCTCGGTGCGAGAAGTAGACGGCGCTTCGCCTCCTTGGGAAGGAAATGGCGTCTGGGCACGAACGGCAGCCAGCGAAGCTTCAGAACAGCAGGCTGTTCTGCTCAGCGTACGAGCCTGAAGTGAGTGGCAAGGGCTAAGGGGACAGTTCCAAGGCATCTAGCTTTCCTGCTAGCAATGCCATTTCTACCCTGCTGTGGAAAACATTGTCCTTTGCCCTTCTGCTCCGAGAGGCACAGAGCACCTCGGCAGACGCAGTGCAGAGGGAAAGGACACAGTATCCGAGGGAGCGTGGCGCCGCTTAGGCGGGCAAAGCAGAAAGGTGCCGCCCGGCACTGGCTTTGACTCCCTGAGCTGCCTTGCTAGGACAGCAGCTGCCGAAAGCTGGCAACTAGGCTGCCAGAGTGCAGAATGTAGGCGGTCTGGCACGCCTGCTTGCCGAAAGCCAGTATCAGCGAGACAGCGTGCTAGGCTCTGTTTCACAGCACCCTGGAGAACACGCCCTTGAAGAATGCCGTCTCTGCTCCGCAAAAGCTCTGCCACAGTGAAGGTGGAAGAAGCAGCCTGTGGCCACGGGCAGAGCTGGTCAACAGCTGCGCCTAACTTTCCCAAGCTGCGAGAGCATTCTCAGCCGAGTTCTGCTTTGACAGAGCTATTGCTGAACTTTTGCAGTCCCGGAGGCTGCTGAAACCAAGGCTGTGTTCTGCCTCTTCATTCTTGCCTTCCTGTGCTCCAGCGAGAAGTGAAGCTCTGGCACGGCATTCAGCTTTGCCGCCTCTCTGCACGGGAAGCACTAGACAGAACTAGTGTGCTTCGTGCATGCTCTCTCCTCGCTTTTATGGTCACTGCTCTGCTTTTTGCTTGGCAGCGTTCAAAGGGTCCACGGCATACCTCTTGCACAGCGAGAGGTGGCCGGCGAGGAATACTTGCTGGCTTAAGTCGTTCCATGCTCAAGGCATTCATCAGAGCAGCACAATGCGGGAAAAGAGGGGGGAACATTGCAGGACAAATGTCTATGCTGGATCATGATTTTCTGCGAGACAGCTCTTCGCAGCGCGAGTATTTGGCCAGGCTGAAATCAGCGCCACGGGAAGCCAATCTGACAAGCGGAGTGCAACGAGCGCGGCGATATGGGGCCACTTGGCAGGTGGCCGAAGAAAGACGGCTGCCCCGCGAATGGGGTGCCAGAAGGCAAGTTTCAGCAGGGCGTTCCGGGCGAGCTTAATGTGTAGCCGCAGTTGTTCTAGGCGAGATTGTAGCCGAGAAGCTTTCCGTCTCCATTCACGAGACAAGAAAAGCAGAAAGCAATGGTCTAGAGGGTTGAGAAGAAAAGTGCTCGTAGCGAGCTCGTTGCGGCAGAAGCGAAAGCCAGGAGCAGCGTGCTCACTGCGAGAAGTAGACGGCGCTTCGCCTCCTTGGGAAGGAAATGGCGTCTGGGCACGAACGGCAGCCAGCGAAGCTTCAGAACAGCAGGCTGTTCTGCTCAGCGTACGAGCCTGAAGTGAGTGGCAAGGGCTAAGGGGACAGTTCCAAGGCATCTAGCTTTCCTGCTAGCAATGCCATTTCTACCCTGCTGTGGAAAACAATGTCCTTTGCCCTTCTGCTCCGAGAGGCACAGAGCACCTCGGCAGACGCAGTGCAGAGGGAAAGGACACAGTATCCGAGGGAGCGGGACGCCGCTTAGGCGGGCAAAGCAGAAAGGTGCCGCCCGGCACTGGCTTTGACTCCCTGAGCTGCCTTGCTAGGACAGCAGCTGCCGAAAGCTGGCAACTAGGCTGCCAGAGTGCAGAATGTAGGCGGTCTGGCACGCCCGCTTGCCGAAAGCCAGTATCAGCGAGACAGCGTGCTAGGCTCTGTTTCACAGCACCCTGGAGAACACGCCCTTGAAGAATGCCCTCTCTGCTCCGCAAAAGCTCTGCCACAGCGAAGGTGGAAGAAGCAGCTTGTGGCCACGGGCAGAGCTGGTCAACAGCTGCGCCTAACTTTCCCAAGCTGCGAGAGCATTCTCAGCCGAGTTCTGCTTTGACAGAGCTATTGCTGAACTTTTGCAGTCCCGGAGGCTGCTGAAACCAAGGCTGTGTTCTGCCTCTTCATTCTTGCCTTCCTGTGCTCCAGCGAGAAGTGAAGCTCTGGCACGGCATTCAGCTTTGCCGCCTCTCTGCACGGAAAGCACTAGACAGAACTAGTGTGCTTCGTGCATGCTCTCTCCTCGCTTTTATGGTCACTGCTCTGCTTTTTGCTTGGCAGCGTTCAAAGGGTCCACGGCATACCTCTTGCACAGCGAGAGGTGGCCGGCGAGGAATACTTGCTGGCTTAAGTCGTTCCATGCTCAAGGCATTCATCAGAGCAGCACAATGCGGGAAAAGAGGGGGGAACATTGCAGGACAAATTTCTATGCTGGAACATGATTTTCTGCGAGACAGCTCTTCGCAGCGCGAGTATTTGGCCAGGCTGAAATCAGCGCCACGGGAAGCCAATCTGACAAGCGGAGTGCAACGAGCGCGGCGATATGGGGCCACTTGGCAGGTGGCCGAAGAAAGACGGCTGCCCCGCGAATGGGGTGCCAGAAGGCAAGTTTCAGCAGGGCGTTGCGGGCGAGCTTAATGTGTAGCCGCAGTTGTTCTAGGCGAGATTGTAGCCGAGAAGCTTTCCGTCTCCATTCACGAGACAAGAAAAGCAGAAAGCAATGGTCTAGAGGGTTGAGAAGAAAAGTGCTCGTAGCGAGCTCGTTGCGGCAGAAGCGAAAGCCAGGAGCAGCGTGCTCACTGCGAGAAGTAGACGGCGCTTCGCCTCCTTGGGAAGGAAATGGCGTCTGGGCACGAACGGCAGCCAGCGAAGCTTCAGAACAGCAGGCTGTTCTGCTCAGCGTACGAGCCTGAAGTGAGTGGCAAGGGCTAAGGGGACAGTTCCAAGGCATCTAGCTTTCCTGCTAGCAATGCCATTTCTACCCTGCTGTGGAAAACAATGTCCTTTGCCCTTCTGCTCCGAGAGGCACAGAGCACCTCGGCAGACGCAGTGCAGAGGGAAAGGACACAGTATCCGAGGGAGCGGGACGCCGCTTAGGCGGGCAAAGCAGAAAGGTGCCGCCCGGCACTGGCTTTGACTCCCTGAGCTGCCTTGCTAGGACAGCAGCTGCCGAAAGCTGGCAACTAGGCTGCCAGAGTGCAGAATGTAGGCGGTCTGGCACGCCCGCTTGCCGAAAGCCAGTATCAGCGAGACAGCGTGCTAGGCTCTGTTTCACAGCACCCTGGAGAACACGCCCTTGAAGAATGCCCTCTCTGCTCCGCAAAAGCTCTGCCACAGCGAAGGTGGAAGAAGCAGCTTGTGGCCACGGGCAGAGCTGGTCAACAGCTGCGCTTAACTTTCCCAAGCTGCGAGAGCATTCTCAGCCGAGTTCTGCTTTGACAGAGCTATTGCTGAACTTTTGCAGTCCCGGAGGCTGCTGAAACCAAGGCTGTGTTCTGCCTCTTCATTCTTGCCTTCCTGTGCTCCAGCGAGAAGTGAAGCTCTGGCACGGCATTCAGCTTTGCCGCCTCTCTGCACGGAAAGCACTAGACAGAACTAGTGTGCTTCGTGCATGCTCTCTCCTCGCTTTTATGGTCACTGCTCTGCTTTTTGCTTGGCAGCGTTCAAAGGGTCCACGGCATACCTCTTGCACAGCGAGAGGTGGCCGGCGAGGAATACTTGCTGGCTTAAGTCGTTCCATGCTCAAGGCATTCATCAGAGCAGCACAATGCGGGAAAAGAGGGGGGAACATTGCAGGACAAATTTCTATGCTGGATCATGATTGTCTGCGAGACAGCTCTTCGCAGCGCGAGTATTTGGCCAGGCTGAAATCAGCGCCACGGGAAGCCAATCTGACAAGCGGAGTGCAACGAGCGCGGCGATATGGGGCCACTTGGCAGGTGGCCGAAGAAAGACGGCTGCCCCGCGAATGGGGTGCCAGAAGGCAAGTTTCAGCAGGGCGTTGCGGGCGAGCTTAATGTGTAGCCGCAGTTGTTCTAGGCGAGATTGTAGCCGAGAAGCTTTCCGTCTCCATTCACGAGACAAGAAAAGCAGAAAGCAATGGTCTAGAGGGTTGAGAAGAAAAGTGCTCGTAGCGAGCTCGTTGCGGCAGAAGCGAAAGCCAGGAGCAGCGTGCTCACTGCGAGAAGTAGACGGCGCTTCGCCTCCTTGGGAAGGAAATGGCGTCTGGGCACGAACGGCAGCCAGCGAAGCTTCAGAACAGCAGGCTGTTCTGCTCAGCGTACGAGCCTGAAGTGAGTGGCAAGGGCTAAGGGGACAGTTCCAAGGCATCTAGCTTTCCTGCTAGCAATGCCATTTCTACCCTGCTGTGGAAAACAATGTCCTTTGCCCTTCTGCTCCGAGAGGCACAGAGCACCTCGGCAGACGCAGTGCAGAGGGAAAGGACACAGTATCCGAGGGAGCGGGACGCCGCTTAGGCGGGCAAAGCAGAAAGGTGCCGCCCGGCACTGGCTTTGACTCCCTGAGCTGCCTTGCTAGGACAGCAGCTGCCGAAAGCTGGCAACTAGGCTGCCAGAGTGCAGAATGTCGGCGGTCTGGCACGCCTGCTTGCCGAAAGCCAGGATCAGCGAGACAGCGTGCTAGGCTCTGTTTCACAGCACCTTGGAGAACACGCCCTTGAAGAATGCCCTCTCTGCTCCGCAAAAGCTCTGCCACAGTGAAGGTGGAAGAAGCAGCCTGTGGCCACGGGCAGAGCTGGTCAACAGCTGCGCCTAACTTTCCCAAGCTGCGAGAGCATTCTCAGCCGAGTTCTGCTTTGACAGAGCTATTGCTGAACTTTTGCAGTCCCGGAGGCTGCTGAAACCAAGGCTGTGTTCTGCCTCTTCATTCTTGCCTTCCTGTGCTCCAGCGAGAAGTGAAGCTCTGGCACGGCATTCAGCTTTGCCGCCTCTCTGCACGGGAAGCACTAGACAGAACTAGTGTGCTTCGTGCATGCTCTCTCCTCGCTTTTATGGTCACTGCTCTGCTTTTTGCTTGGCAGCGTTCAAAGGGTCCACGGCATACCTCTTGCACAGCGAGAGGTGGCCGGCGAGGAATACTTGCTGGCTTAAGTCGTTCCATGCTCAAGGCATTCATCAGAGCAGCACAATGCGGGAAAAGAGGGGGGAACATTGCAGGACAAATTTCTATGCTGGATCATGATTGTCTGCGAGACAGCTCTTCGCAGCGCGAGTATTTGGCCAGGCTGAAATCAGCGCCACGGGAAGCCAATCTGACAAGCGGAGTGCAACGAGCGCGGCGATATGGGGCCACTTGGCAGGTGGCCGAAGAAAGACGGCTGCCCCGCGAATGGGGTGCCAGAAGGCAAGTTTCAGCAGGGCGTTGCGGGCGAGCTTAATGTGTAGCCGCAGTTGTTCTAGGCGAGATTGTAGCCGAGAAGCTTTCCGTCTCCATTCACGAGACAAGAAAAGCAGAAAGCAATGGTCTAGAGGGTTGAGAAGAAAAGTGCTCGTAGCGAGCTCGTTGCGGCAGAAGCGAAAGCCAGGAGCAGCGTGCTCACTGCGAGAAGTAGACGGCGCTTCGCCTCCTTGGGAAGGAAATGGCGTCTGGGCACGAACGCCAGCCAGCGAAGCTTCAGAACAGCAGGCTGTTCTGCTCAGCGTACGAGCCTGAAGTGAGTGGCAAGGGCTAAGGGGACAGTTCCAAGGCATCTAGCTTTCCTGCTAGCAATGCCATTTCTACCCTGCTGTGGAAAACAATGTCCTTTGCCCTTCTGCTCCGAGAGGCACAGAGCACCTCGGCAGACGCAGTGCAGAGGGAAAGGACACAGTATCCGAGGGAGCGGGACGCCGCTTAGGCGGGCAAAGCAGAAAGGTGCCGCCCGGCACTGGCTTTGACTCCCTGAGCTGCCTTGCTAGGACAGCAGCTGCCGAAAGCTGGCAACTAGGCTGCCAGAGTGCAGAATGTAGGCGGTCTGGCACGCCCGCTTGCCGAAAGCCAGTATCAGCGAGACAGCGTGCTAGGCTCTGTTTCACAGCACCCTGGAGAACACGCCCTTGAAGAATGCCCTCTCTGCTCCGCAAAAGCTCTGCCACAGCGAAGGTGGAAGAAGCAGCTTGTGGCCACGGGCAGAGCTGGTCAACAGCTGCGCTTAACTTTCCCAAGCTGCGAGAGCATTCTCAGCCGAGTTCTGCTTTGACAGAGCTATTGCTGAACTTTTGCAGTCCCGGAGGCTGCTGAAACCAAGGCTGTGTTCTGCCTCTTCATTCTTGCCTTCCTGTGCTCCAGCGAGAAGTGAAGCTCTGGCACGGCATTCAGCTTTGCCGCCTCTCTGCACGGAAAGCACTAGACAGAACTAGTGTGCTTCGTGCATGCTCTCTCCTCGCTTTTATGGTCACTGCTCTGCTTTTTGCTTGGCAGCGTTCAAAGGGTCCACGGCATACCTCTTGCACAGCGAGAGGTGGCCGGCGAGGAATACTTGCTGGCTTAAGTCGTTCCATGCTCAAGGCATTCATCAGAGCAGCACAATGCGGGAAAAGAGGGGGGAACATTGCAGGACAAATTTCTATGCTGGATCATGATTGTCTGCGAGACAGCTCTTCGCAGCGCGAGTATTTGGCCAGGCTGAAATCAGCGCCACGGGAAGCCAATCTGACAAGCGGAGTGCAACGAGCGCGGCGATATGGGGCCACTTGGCAGGTGGCCGAAGAAAGACGGCTGCCCCGCGAATGGGGTGCCAGAAGGCAAGTTTCAGCAGGGCGTTGCGGGCGAGCTTAATGTGTAGCCGCAGTTGTTCTAGGCGAGATTGTAGCCGAGAAGCTTTCCGTCTCCATTCACGAGACAAGAAAAGCAGAAAGCAATGGTCTAGAGGGTTGAGAAGAAAAGTGCTCGTAGCGAGCTCGTTGCGGCAGAAGCGAAAGCCAGGAGCAGCGTGCTCACTGCGAGAAGTAGACGGCGCTTCGCCTCCTTGGGAAGGAAATGGCGTCTGGGCACGAACGGCAGCCAGCGAAGCTTCAGAACAGCAGGCTGTTCTGCTCAGCGTACGAGCCTGAAGTGAGTGGCAAGGGCTAAGGGGACAGTTCCAAGGCATCTAGCTTTCCTGCTAGCAATGCCATTTCTACCCTGCTGTGGAAAACAATGTCCTTTGCCCTTCTGCTCCGAGAGGCACAGAGCACCTCGGCAGACGCAGTGCAGAGGGAAAGGACACAGTATCCGAGGGAGCGTGGCGCCGCTTAGGCGGGCAAAGCAGAAAGGTGCCGCCCGGCACTGGCTTTGACTCCCTGAGCTGCCTTGCTAGGACAGCAGCTGCCGAAAGCTGGCAACTAGGCTGCCAGAGTGCAGAATGTAGGCGGTCTGGCACGCCTGCTTGCCGAAAGCCAGTATCAGCGAGACAGCGTGCTAGGCTCTGTTTCACAGCACCCTGGAGAACACGCCCTTGAAGAATGCCCTCTCTGCTCCGCAAAAGCTCTGCCACAGTGAAGGTGGAAGAAGCAGCCTGTGGCCACGGGCAGAGCTGGTCAACAGCTGCGCCTAACTTTCCCAAGCTGCGAGAGCATTCTCAGCCGAGTTCTGCTTTGACAGAGCTATTGCTGAACTTTTGCAGTCCCGGAGGCTGCTGAAACCAAGGCTGTGTTCTGCCTCTTCATTCTTGCCTTCCTGTGCTCCAGCGAGAAGTGAAGCTCTGGCACGGCATTCAGCTTTGCCGCCTCTCTGCACGGGAAGCACTAGACAGAACTAGTGTGCTTCGTGCATGCTCTCTCCTCGCTTTTATGGTCACTGCTCTGCTTTTTGCTTGGCAGCGTTCAAAGGGTCCACGGCATACCTCTTGCACAGCGAGAGGTGGCCGGCGAGGAATACTTGCTGGCTTAAGTCGTTCCATGCTCAAGGCATTCATCAGAGCAGCACAATGCGGGAAAAGAGGGGGGAACATTGCAGGACAAATGTCTATGCTGGATCATGATTTTCTGCGAGACAGCTCTTCGCAGCGCGAGTATTTGGCCAGGCTGAAATCAGCGCCACGGGAAGCCAATCTGACAAGCGGAGTGCAACGAGCGCGGCGATATGGGGCCACTTGGCAGGTGGCCGAAGAAAGACGGCTGCCCCGCGAATGGGGTGCCAGAAGGCAAGTTTCAGCAGGGCGTTGCGGGCGAGCTTAATGTGTAGCCGCAGTTGTTCTAGGCGAGATTGTAGCCGAGAAGCTTTCCGTCTCCATTCACGAGACAAGAAAAGCAGAAAGCAATGGTCTAGAGGGTTGAGAAGAAAAGTGCTCGTAGCGAGCTCGTTGCGGCAGAAGCGAAAGCCAGGAGCAGCGTGCTCACTGCGAGAAGTAGACGGCGCTTCGCCTCCTTGGGAAGGAAATGGCGTCTGGGCACGAACGGCAGCCAGCGAAGCTTCAGAACAGCAGGCTGTTCTGCTCAGCGTACGAGCCTGAAGTGAGTGGCAAGGGCTAAGGGGACAGTTCCAAGGCATCTAGCTTTCCTGCTAGCAATGCCATTTCTACCCTGCTGTGGAAAACAATGTCCTTTGCCCTTCTGCTCCGAGAGGCACAGAGCACCTCGGCAGACGCAGTGCAGAGGGAAAGGACACAGTATCCGAGGGAGCGGGACGCCGCTTAGGCGGGCAAAGCAGAAAGGTGCCGCCCGGCACTGGCTTTGACTCC
Organism: Cinclus cinclus; assembly: GCF_963662255.1. Classification (NCBI taxonomy): domain Eukaryota; kingdom Metazoa; phylum Chordata; class Aves; order Passeriformes; family Cinclidae; genus Cinclus; species Cinclus cinclus. The sequence goes on along the minus strand of NW_026912059.1, from coordinate 109,488 downwards.
CTGAGCTGCCTTGCTAGGACAGCAGCTGCCGAAAGCTGGCAACTAGGCTGCCAGAGTGCAGAATGTAGGCGGTCTGGCACGCCCGCTTGCCGAAAGCCAGTATCAGCGAGACAGCGTGCTAGGCTCTGTTTCACAGCACCCTGGAGAACACGCCCTTGAAGAATGCCCTCTCTGCTCCGCAAAAGCTCTGCCACAGCGAAGGTGGAAGAAGCAGCTTGTGGCCACGGGCAGAGCTGGTCAACAGCTGCGCCTAACTTGCCCAAGCTGCGAGAGCATTCTCAGCCGAGTTCTGCTTTGACAGAGCTATTGCTGAACTTTTGCAGTCCCGGAGGCTGCTGAAACCAAGGCTGTGTTCTGCCTCTTCATTCTTGCCTTCCTGTGCTCCAGCGAGAAGTGAAGCTCTGGCACGGCATTCAGCTTTGCCGCCTCTCTGCACGGAAAGCACTAGACAGAACTAGTGTGCTTCGTGCATGCTCTCTCCTCGCTTTTATGGTCACTGCTCTGCTTTTTGCTTGGCAGCGTTCAAAGGGTCCACGGCATACCTCTTGCACAGCGAGAGGTGGCCGGCGAGGAATACTTGCTGGCTTAAGTCGTTCCATGCTCAAGGCATTCATCAGAGCAGCACAATGCGGGAAAAGAGGGGGGAACATTGCAGGACAAATTTCTATGCTGGAACATGATTTTCTGCGAGACAGCTCTTCGCAGCGCGAGTATTTGGCCAGGCTGAAATCAGCGCCACGGGAAGCCAATCTGACAAGCGGAGTGCAACGAGCGCGGCGATATGGGGCCACTTGGCAGGTGGCCGAAGAAAGACGGCTGCCCCGCGAATGGGGTGCCAGAAGGCAAGTTTCAGCAGGGCGTTGCGGGCGAGCTTAATGTGTAGCCGCAGTTGTTCTAGGCGAGATTGTAGCCGAGAAGCTTTCCGTCTCCATTCACGAGACAAGAAAAGCAGAAAGCAATGGTCTAGAGGGTTGAGAAGAAAAGTGCTCGTAGCGAGCTCGTTGCGGCAGAAGCGAAAGCCAGGAGCAGCGTGCTCACTGCGAGAAGTAGACGGCGCTTCGCCTCCTTGGGAAGGAAATGGCGTCTGGGCACGAACGGCAGCCAGCGAAGCTTCAGAACAGCAGGCTGTTCTGCTCAGCGTACGAGCCTGAAGTGAGTGGCAAGGGCTAAGGGGACAGTTCCAAGGCATCTAGCTTTCCTGCTAGCAATGCCATTTCTACCCTGCTGTGGAAAACAATGTCCTTTGCCCTTCTGCTCCGAGAGGCACAGAGCACCTCGGCAGACGCAGTGCAGAGGGAAAGGACACAGTATCCGAGGGAGCGGGACGCCGCTTAGGCGGGCAAAGCAGAAAGGTGCCGCCCGGCACTGGCTTTGACTCCCTGAGCTGCCTTGCTAGGACAGCAGCTGCCGAAAGCTGGCAACTAGGCTGCCAGAGTGCAGAATGTAGGCGGTCTGGCACGCCCGCTTGCCGAAAGCCAGTATCAGCGAGACAGCGTGCTAGGCTCTGTTTCACAGCACCCTGGAGAACACGCCCTTGAAGAATGCCCTCTCTGCTCCGCAAAAGCTCTGCCACAGCGAAGGTGGAAGAAGCAGCTTGTGGCCACGGGCAGAGCTGGTCAACAGCTGCGCTTAACTTTCCCAAGCTGCGAGAGCATTCTCAGCCGAGTTCTGCTTTGACAGAGCTATTGCTGAACTTTTGCAGTCCCGGAGGCTGCTGAAACCAAGGCTGTGTTCTGCCTCTTCATTCTTGCCTTCCTGTGCTCCAGCGAGAAGTGAAGCTCTGGCACGGCATTCAGCTTTGCCGCCTCTCTGCACGGAAAGCACTAGACAGAACTAGTGTGCTTCGTGCATGCTCTCTCCTCGCTTTTATGGTCACTGCTCTGCTTTTTGCTTGGCAGCGTTCAAAGGGTCCACGGCATACCTCTTGCACAGCGAGAGGTGGCCGGCGAGGAATACTTGCTGGCTTAAGTCGTTCCATGCTCAAGGCATTCATCAGAGCAGCACAATGCGGGAAAAGAGGGGGGAACATTGCAGGACAAATTTCTATGCTGGATCATGATTGTCTGCGAGACAGCTCTTCGCAGCGCGAGTATTTGGCCAGGCTGAAATCAGCGCCACGGGAAGCCAATCTGACAAGCGGAGTGCAACGAGCGCGGCGATATGGGGCCACTTGGCAGGTGGCCGAAGAAAGACGGCTGCCCCGCGAATGGGGTGCCAGAAGGCAAGTTTCAGCAGGGCGTTGCGGGCGAGCTTAATGTGTAGCCGCAGTTGTTCTAGGCGAGATTGTAGCCGAGAAGCTTTCCGTCTCCATTCACGAGACAAGAAAAGCAGAAAGCAATGGTCTAGAGGGTTGAGAAGAAAAGTGCTCGTAGCGAGCTCGTTGCGGCAGAAGCGAAAGCCAGGAGCAGCGTGCTCACTGCGAGAAGTAGACGGCGCTTCGCCTCCTTGGGAAGGAAATGGCGTCTGGGCACGAACGGCAGCCAGCGAAGCTTCAGAACAGCAGGCTGTTCTGCTCAGCGTACGAGCCTGAAGTGAGTGGCAAGGGCTAAGGGGACAGTTCCAAGGCATCTAGCTTTCCTGCTAGCAATGCCATTTCTACCCTGCTGTGGAAAACAATGTCCTTTGCCCTTCTGCTCCGAGAGGCACAGAGCACCTCGGCAGACGCAGTGCAGAGGGAAAGGACACAGTATCCGAGGGAGCGGGACGCCGCTTAGGCGGGCAAAGCAGAAAGGTGCCGCCCGGCACTGGCTTTGACTCCCTGAGCTGCCTTGCTAGGACAGCAGCTGCCGAAAGCTGGCAACTAGGCTGCCAGAGTGCAGAATGTCGGCGGTCTGGCACGCCTGCTTGCCGAAAGCCAGGATCAGCGAGACAGCGTGCTAGGCTCTGTTTCACAGCACCTTGGAGAACACGCCCTTGAAGAATGCCGTCTCTGCTCCGCAAAAGCTCTGCCACAGTGAAGGTGGAAGAAGCAGCCTGTGGCCACGGGCAGAGCTGGTCAACAGCTGCGCCTAACTTTCCCAAGCTGCGAGAGCATTCTCAGCCGAGTTCTGCTTTGACAGAGCTATTGCTGAACTTTTGCAGTCCCGGAGGCTGCTGAAACCAAGGCTGTGTTCTGCCTCTTCATTCTTGCCTTCCTGTGCTCCAGCGAGAAGTGAAGCTCTGGCACGGCATTCAGCTTTGCCGCCTCTCTGCACGGGAAGCACTAGACAGAACTAGTGTGCTTCGTGCATGCTCTCTCCTCGCTTTTATGGTCACTGCTCTGCTTTTTGCTTGGCAGCGTTCAAAGGGTCCACGGCATACCTCTTGCACAGCGAGAGGTGGCCGGCGAGGAATACTTGCTGGCTTAAGTCGTTCCATGCTCAAGGCATTCATCAGAGCAGCACAATGCGGGAAAAGAGGGGGGAACATTGCAGGACAAATGTCTATGCTGGATCATGATTTTCTGCGAGACAGCTCTTCGCAGCGCGAGTATTTGGCCAGGCTGAAATCAGCGCCACGGGAAGCCAATCTGACAAGCGGAGTGCAACGAGCGCGGCGATATGGGGCCACTTGGCAGGTGGCCGAAGAAAGACGGCTGCCCCGCGAATGGGGTGCCAGAAGGCAAGTTTCAGCAGGGCGTTCCGGGCGAGCTTAATGTGTAGCCGCAGTTGTTCTAGGCGAGATTGTAGCCGAGAAGCTTTCCGTCTCCATTCACGAGACAAGAAAAGCAGAAAGCAATGGTCTAGAGGGTTGAGAAGAAAAGTGCTCGTAGCGAGCTCGTTGCGGCAGAAGCGAAAGCCAGGAGCAGCGTGCTCACTGCGAGAAGTAGACGGCGCTTCGCCTCCTTGGGAAGGAAATGGCGTCTGGGCACGAACGGCAGCCAGCGAAGCTTCAGAACAGCAGGCTGTTCTGCTCAGCGTACGAGCCTGAAGTGAGTGGCAAGGGCTAAGGGGACAGTTCCAAGGCATCTAGCTTTCCTGCTAGCAATGCCATTTCTACCCTGCTGTGGAAAACAATGTCCTTTGCCCTTCTGCTCCGAGAGGCACAGAGCACCTCGGCAGACGCAGTGCAGAGGGAAAGGACACAGTATCCGAGGGAGCGGGACGCCGCTTAGGCGGGCAAAGCAGAAAGGTGCCGCCCGGCACTGGCTTTGACTCCCTGAGCTGCCTTGCTAGGACAGCAGCTGCCGAAAGCTGGCAACTAGGCTGCCAGAGTGCAGAATGTAGGCGGTCTGGCACGCCCGCTTGCCGAAAGCCAGTATCAGCGAGACAGCGTGCTAGGCTCTGTTTCACAGCACCCTGGAGAACACGCCCTTGAAGAATGCCCTCTCTGCTCCGCAAAAGCTCTGCCACAGCGAAGGTGGAAGAAGCAGCTTGTGGCCACGGGCAGAGCTGGTCAACAGCTGCGCCTAACTTTCCCAAGCTGCGAGAGCATTCTCAGCCGAGTTCTGCTTTGACAGAGCTATTGCTGAACTTTTGCAGTCCCGGAGGCTGCTGAAACCAAGGCTGTGTTCTGCCTCTTCATTCTTGCCTTCCTGTGCTCCAGCGAGAAGTGAAGCTCTGGCACGGCATTCAGCTTTGCCGCCTCTCTGCACGGAAAGCACTAGACAGAACTAGTGTGCTTCGTGCATGCTCTCTCCTCGCTTTTATGGTCACTGCTCTGCTTTTTGCTTGGCAGCGTTCAAAGGGTCCACGGCATACCTCTTGCACAGCGAGAGGTGGCCGGCGAGGAATACTTGCTGGCTTAAGTCGTTCCATGCTCAAGGCATTCATCAGAGCAGCACAATGCGGGAAAAGAGGGGGGAACATTGCAGGACAAATTTCTATGCTGGAACATGATTTTCTGCGAGACAGCTCTTCGCAGCGCGAGTATTTGGCCAGGCTGAAATCAGCGCCACGGGAAGCCAATCTGACAAGCGGAGTGCAACGAGCGCGGCGATATGGGGCCACTTGGCAGGTGGCCGAAGAAAGACGGCTGCCCCGCGAATGGGGTGCCAGAAGGCAAGTTTCAGCAGGGCGTTCCGGGCGAGCTTAATGTGTAGCCGCAGTTGTTCTAGGCGAGATTGTAGCCGAGAAGCTTTCCGTCTCCATTCACGAGACAAGAAAAGCAGAAAGCAATGGTCTAGAGGGTTGAGAAGAAAAGTGCTCGTAGCGAGCTCGTTGCGGCAGAAGCGAAAGCCAGGAGCAGCGTGCTCACTGCGAGAAGTAGACGGCGCTTCGCCTCCTTGGGAAGGAAATGGCGTCTGGGCACGAACGCCAGCCAGCGAAGCTTCAGAACAGCAGGCTGTTCTGCTCAGCGTAAGAGCCTGAAGTGAGTGGCAAGGGCTAAGGGGACAGTTCCAAGGCATCTAGCTTTCCTGCTAGCAATGCCATTTCTACCCTGCTGTGGAAAACATTGTCCTTTGCCCTTCTGCTCCGAGAGGCACAGAGCACCTCGGCAGACGCAGTGCAGAGGGAAAGGACACAGTATCCGAGGGAGCGTGACGCCGCTTAGGCGGGCAAAGCAGAAAGGTGCCGCCCGGCTCTGGCTTTGACTCCCTGAGCTTCCTTGCTAGGACAGCAGCTGCCGAAAGCTGGCAACTAGGCTGCCAGAGTGCAGAATATAGGCGGTCTGGCACGCCTGCTTGCCGAAAGCCAGGATCAGCGAGACAGCGTGCTAGGCTCTGTTTCACAGCACCCTGGAGAACACGCCCTTGAAGAATGCCCTCACTGCTCCGCAAAAGCTCTGCCACAGCGAAGGTGGAAGAAGCAGCCTGTGGCCACGGGCAGAGCTGGTCAACAGCTGCGCCTAACTTTCCCAAGCTGCGAGAGCATTCTCAGCCGAGTTCTGCTTTGACAGAGCTATTGCTGAACTTTTGCAGTCCCGGAGGCTGCTGAAACCAAGGCTGTGTTCTGCCTCTTCATTCTTGCCTTCCTGTGCTCCAGCGAGAAGTGAAGCTCTGGCACGGCATTCAGCTTTGCCGCCTCTCTGCACGGAAAGCACTAGACAGAACTAGTGTGCTTCGTGCATGCTCTCTCCTCGCTTTTATGGTCACTGCTCTGCTTTTTGCTTGGTAGCTTTCAAAGGGTCCACGGCATACCTCTTGCACAGCGAGAGGTGGCCGGCGAGGAATACTTGCTGGCTTAAGTCGTTCCATGCTCAAGGCATTCATCAGAGCAGCACAATGCGGGAAAAGAGGGGGGAACATTGCAGGACAAATTTCTATGCTGGATCATGATTTTCTGCGAGACAGCTCTTCGCAGCGCGAGTATTTGGCCAGGCTGAAATCAGCGCCACGGGAAGCCAATCTGACAAGCGGAGTGCAACGAGCGCGGCGATATGGGGCCACTTGGCAGGTGGTCGAAGAAAGACGGCTGCCCCGCGAATGGGGTGCCAGAAGGCAAGTTTCAGCAGGGCGTTCCGGGCGAGCTTAATGTGTAGCCGCAGTTGTTCTAGGCGAGATTGTAGCCGAGAAGCTTTCCGTCTCCATTCACGAGACAAGAAAAGCAGAAAGCAATGGTCTAGAGGGTTGAGAAGAAAAGTGCTCGTAGCGAGCTCGTTGCGGCAGAAGCGACAGCCAGGAGCAGCGTGCTCACTGCGAGAAGTAGACGGCGCTTCGCCTCCTTGGGAAGGAAATGGCGTCTGGGCACGAACGGCAGCCAGCGAAGCTTCAGAACAGCAGGCTGTTCTGCTCAGCGTACGAGCCTGAAGTGAGTGGCAAGGGCTAAGGGGACAGTTCCAAGGCATCTAGCTTTCCTGCTAGCAATGCCATTTCTACCCTGCTGTGGAAAACATTGTCCTTTGCCCTTCTGCTCCGAGAGGCACAGAGCACCTCGGCAGACGCAGTGCAGAGGGAAAGGACACAATATCCGAGGGAGCGGGACGCCGCTTAGGCGGGCAAAGCAGAAAGGTGCCGCCCGGCACTGGCTTTGACTCCCTGAGCTGCCTTGCTAGGACAGCAGCTGCCGAAAGCTGGCAACTAGGCTGCCAGAGTGCAGAATGTAGGCGGTCTGGCACGCCTGCTTGCCGAAAGCCAGTATCAGCGAGACAGCGTGCTAGGCTCTGTTTCACAGCACCCTGGAGAACACGCCCTTGAAGAATGCCCTCTCTGCTCCGCAAAAGCTCTGCCACAGCGAAGGCGGAAGAAGAAGCCTGTGGCCACGGGCAGAGCTGGTCCACAGCTGCGCCTAACTTTCCCAAGCTGCGAGAGCATTCTCAGCCGAGTTCTGCTTTGACAGAGCTATTGCTGAACTCTTGCAGTCCCGGAGGCTGCTGAAACCAAGGCTGTGTTCTGCCTCTTCATTCTTGCCTTCCTGTGCTCCAGCGAGAAGTGAAGCTCTGGCACGGCATTCAGCTTTGCCGCCTCTCTGCACGGAAAGCACTAGACAGAACTAGTGTGCTTCGTGCATGCTCTCTCCTCGCTTTTATGGTCACTGCTCTGCTTTTTGCTTGGCAGCGTTCAAAGGGTCCACGGCATACCTCTTGCACAGCGAGAGGTGGCCGGCGAGGAATACTTGCTGGCTTAAGTCGTTCCATGCTCAAGGCATTCATCAGAGCAGCACAATGCGGGAAAAGAGGGGGGAACATTGCAGGACAAATTTCTATGCTGGAACATGATTGTCTGCGAGACAGCTCTCCGCAGCGCTAGTATTTGGCCAGGCTGAAATCAGCGCCACGGGAAGCCAATCTGACAAGCGGAGTGCAACGAGCGCGGCGATATGGGGCCACTTGGCAGGTGGCCGAAGAAAGACGGCTGCCCCGCGAATGGGGTGCCAGAAGGCAAGTTTCAGCAGGGCGTTCCGGGCGAGCTTAATGTGTAGCCGCTATTGTTCTAGGCGAGATTGTAGCCGAGAAGCTTTCCGTCTCCATTCACGAGACAAGAAAAGCAGAACGCAATGGTCTAGAGGGTTGAGAAGAAAAGTGCTCGTAGCGAGCTCGTTGCGGCAGAAGCGAAAGCCAGGAGCAGCGTGCTCGGTGCGAGAAGTAGACGGCGCTTCGCCTCCTTGGGAAGGAAATGGCGTCTGGGCACGAACGGCAGCCAGCGAAGCTTCAGAACAGCAGGCTGTTCTGCTCAGCGTACGAGCCTGAAGTGAGTGGCAAGGGCTAAGGGGACAGTTCCAAGGCATCTAGCTTTCCTGCTAGCAATGCCATTTCTACCCTGCTGTGGAAAACATTGTCCTTTGCCCTTCTGCTCCGAGAGGCACAGAGCACCTCGGCAGACGCAGTGCAGAGGGAAAGGACACAGTATCCGAGGGAGCGTGGCGCCGCTTAGGCGGGCAAAGCAGAAAGGTGCCGCCCGGCACTGGCTTTGACTCCCTGAGCTGCCTTGCTAGGACAGCAGCTGCCGAAAGCTGGCAACTAGGCTGCCAGAGTGCAGAATGTAGGCGGTCTGGCACGCCTGCTTGCCGAAAGCCAGTATCAGCGAGACAGCGTGCTAGGCTCTGTTTCACAGCACCCTGGAGAACACGCCCTTGAAGAATGCCGTCTCTGCTCCGCAAAAGCTCTGCCACAGTGAAGGTGGAAGAAGCAGCCTGTGGCCACGGGCAGAGCTGGTCAACAGCTGCGCCTAACTTTCCCAAGCTGCGAGAGCATTCTCAGCCGAGTTCTGCTTTGACAGAGCTATTGCTGAACTTTTGCAGTCCCGGAGGCTGCTGAAACCAAGGCTGTGTTCTGCCTCTTCATTCTTGCCTTCCTGTGCTCCAGCGAGAAGTGAAGCTCTGGCACGGCATTCAGCTTTGCCGCCTCTCTGCACGGGAAGCACTAGACAGAACTAGTGTGCTTCGTGCATGCTCTCTCCTCGCTTTTATGGTCACTGCTCTGCTTTTTGCTTGGCAGCGTTCAAAGGGTCCACGGCATACCTCTTGCACAGCGAGAGGTGGCCGGCGAGGAATACTTGCTGGCTTAAGTCGTTCCATGCTCAAGGCATTCATCAGAGCAGCACAATGCGGGAAAAGAGGGGGGAACATTGCAGGACAAATGTCTATGCTGGATCATGATTTTCTGCGAGACAGCTCTTCGCAGCGCGAGTATTTGGCCAGGCTGAAATCAGCGCCACGGGAAGCCAATCTGACAAGCGGAGTGCAACGAGCGCGGCGATATGGGGCCACTTGGCAGGTGGCCGAAGAAAGACGGCTGCCCCGCGAATGGGGTGCCAGAAGGCAAGTTTCAGCAGGGCGTTCCGGGCGAGCTTAATGTGTAGCCGCAGTTGTTCTAGGCGAGATTGTAGCCGAGAAGCTTTCCGTCTCCATTCACGAGACAAGAAAAGCAGAAAGCAATGGTCTAGAGGGTTGAGAAGAAAAGTGCTCGTAGCGAGCTCGTTGCGGCAGAAGCGAAAGCCAGGAGCAGCGTGCTCACTGCGAGAAGTAGACGGCGCTTCGCCTCCTTGGGAAGGAAATGGCGTCTGGGCACGAACGGCAGCCAGCGAAGCTTCAGAACAGCAGGCTGTTCTGCTCAGCGTACGAGCCTGAAGTGAGTGGCAAGGGCTAAGGGGACAGTTCCAAGGCATCTAGCTTTCCTGCTAGCAATGCCATTTCTACCCTGCTGTGGAAAACAATGTCCTTTGCCCTTCTGCTCCGAGAGGCACAGAGCACCTCGGCAGACGCAGTGCAGAGGGAAAGGACACAGTATCCGAGGGAGCGGGACGCCGCTTAGGCGGGCAAAGCAGAAAGGTGCCGCCCGGCACTGGCTTTGACTCCCTGAGCTGCCTTGCTAGGACAGCAGCTGCCGAAAGCTGGCAACTAGGCTGCCAGAGTGCAGAATGTAGGCGGTCTGGCACGCCCGCTTGCCGAAAGCCAGTATCAGCGAGACAGCGTGCTAGGCTCTGTTTCACAGCACCCTGGAGAACACGCCCTTGAAGAATGCCCTCTCTGCTCCGCAAAAGCTCTGCCACAGCGAAGGTGGAAGAAGCAGCTTGTGGCCACGGGCAGAGCTGGTCAACAGCTGCGCCTAACTTTCCCAAGCTGCGAGAGCATTCTCAGCCGAGTTCTGCTTTGACAGAGCTATTGCTGAACTTTTGCAGTCCCGGAGGCTGCTGAAACCAAGGCTGTGTTCTGCCTCTTCATTCTTGCCTTCCTGTGCTCCAGCGAGAAGTGAAGCTCTGGCACGGCATTCAGCTTTGCCGCCTCTCTGCACGGAAAGCACTAGACAGAACTAGTGTGCTTCGTGCATGCTCTCTCCTCGCTTTTATGGTCACTGCTCTGCTTTTTGCTTGGCAGCGTTCAAAGGGTCCACGGCATACCTCTTGCACAGCGAGAGGTGGCCGGCGAGGAATACTTGCTGGCTTAAGTCGTTCCATGCTCAAGGCATTCATCAGAGCAGCACAATGCGGGAAAAGAGGGGGGAACATTGCAGGACAAATTTCTATGCTGGAACATGATTTTCTGCGAGACAGCTCTTCGCAGCGCGAGTATTTGGCCAGGCTGAAATCAGCGCCACGGGAAGCCAATCTGACAAGCGGAGTGCAACGAGCGCGGCGATATGGGGCCACTTGGCAGGTGGCCGAAGAAAGACGGCTGCCCCGCGAATGGGGTGCCAGAAGGCAAGTTTCAGCAGGGCGTTCCGGGCGAGCTTAATGTGTAGCCGCAGTTGTTCTAGGCGAGATTGTAGCCGAGAAGCTTTCCGTCTCCATTCACGAGACAAGAAAAGCAGAAAGCAATGGTCTAGAGGGTTGAGAAGAAAAGTGCTCGTAGCGAGCTCGTTGCGGCAGAAGCGAAAGCCAGGAGCAGCGTGCTCACTGCGAGAAGTAGACGGCGCTTCGCCTCCTTGGGAAGGAAATGGCGTCTGGGCACGAACGCCAGCCAGCGAAGCTTCAGAACAGCAGGCTGTTCTGCTCAGCGTAAGAGCCTGAAGTGAGTGGCAAGGGCTAAGGGGACAGTTCCAAGGCATCTAGCTTTCCTGCTAGCAATGCCATTTCTACCCTGCTGTGGAAAACATTGTCCTTTGCCCTTCTGCTCCGAGAGGCACAGAGCACCTCGGCAGACGCAGTGCAGAGGGAAAGGACACAGTATCCGAGGGAGCGTGACGCCGCTTAGGCGGGCAAAGCAGAAAGGTGCCGCCCGGCTCTGGCTTTGACTCCCTGAGCTTCCTTGCTAGGACAGCAGCTGCCGAAAGCTGGCAACTAGGCTGCCAGAGTGCAGAATATAGGCGGTCTGGCACGCCTGCTTGCCGAAAGCCAGGATCAGCGAGACAGCGTGCTAGGCTCTGTTTCACAGCACCCTGGAGAACACGCCCTTGAAGAATGCCCTCACTGCTCCGCAAAAGCTCTGCCACAGCGAAGGTGGAAGAAGCAGCCTGTGGCCACGGGCAGAGCTGGTCAACAGCTGCGCCTAACTTTCCCAAGCTGCGAGAGCATTCTCAGCCGAGTTCTGCTTTGACAGAGCTATTGCTGAACTTTTGCAGTCCCGGAGGCTGCTGAAACCAAGGCTGTGTTCTGCCTCTTCATTCTTGCCTTCCTGTGCTCCAGCGAGAAGTGAAGCTCTGGCACGGCATTCAGCTTTGCCGCCTCTCTGCACGGAAAGCACTAGACAGAACTAGTGTGCTTCGTGCATGCTCTCTCCTCGCTTTTATGGTCACTGCTCTGCTTTTTGCTTGGTAGCTTTCAAAGGGTCCACGGCATACCTCTTGCACAGCGAGAGGTGGCCGGCGAGGAATACTTGCTGGCTTAAGTCGTTCCATGCTCAAGGCATTCATCAGAGCAGCACAATGCGGGAAAAGAGGGGGGAACATTGCAGGACAAATTTCTATGCTGGATCATGATTTTCTGCGAGACAGCTCTTCGCAGCGCGAGTATTTGGCCAGGCTGAAATCAGCGCCACGGGAAGCCAATCTGACAAGCGGAGTGCAACGAGCGCGGCGATATGGGGCCACTTGGCAGGTGGCCGAAGAAAGACGGCTGCCCCGCGAATGGGGTGCCAGAAGGCAAGTTTCAGCAGGGCGTTCCGGGCGAGCTTAATGTGTAGCCGCAGTTGTTCTAGGCGAGATTGTAGCCGAGAAGCTTTCCGTCTCCATTCACGAGACAAGAAAAGCAGAAAGCAATGGTCTAGAGGGTTGAGAAGAAAAGTGCTCGTAGCGAGCTCGTTGCGGCAGAAGCGAAAGCCAGGAGCAGCGTGCTCACTGCGAGAAGTAGACGGCGCTTCGCCTCCTTGGGAAGGAAATGGCGTCTGGGCACGAACGCCAGCCAGCGAAGCTTCAGAACAGCAGGCTGTTCTGCTCAGCGTAAGAGCCTGAAGTGAGTGGCAAGGGCTAAGGGGACAGTTCCAAGGCATCTAGCTTTCCTGCTAGCAATGCCATTTCTACCCTGCTGTTGAAAACATTGTCCTTTGCCCTTCTGCTCCGAGAGGCACAGAGCACCTCGGCAGACGCAGTGCAGAGGGAAAGGACACAGTATCCGAGGGAGCGTGACGCCGCTTAGGCGGGCAAAGCAGAAAGGTGCCGCCCGGCTCTGGCTTTGACTCCCTGAGCTTCCTTGCTAGGACAGCAGCTGCCGAAAGCTGGCAACTAGGCTGCCAGAGTGCAGAATATAGGCGGTCTGGCACGCCTGCTTGCCGAAAGCCAGTATCAGCGAGACAGCGTGCTAGGCTCTGTTTCACAGCACCCTGGAGAACACGCCCTTGAAGAATGCCCTCACTGCTCCGCAAAAGCTCTGCCACAGCGAAGGTGGAAGAAGCAGCCTGTGGCCACGGGCAGAGCTGGTCAACAGCTGCGCCTAACTTTCCCAAGCTGCGAGAGCATTCTCAGCCGAGTTCTGCTTTGACAGAGCTATTGCTGAACTTTTGCAGTCCCGGAGGCTGCTGAAACCAAGGCTGTGTTCTGCCTCTTCATTCTTGCCTTCCTGTGCTCCAGCGAGAAGTGAAGCTCTGGCACGGCATTCAGCTTTGCCGCCTCTCTGCACGGAAAGCACTAGACAGAACTAGTGTGCTTCGTGCATGCTCTCTCCTCGCTTTTATGGTCACTGCTCTGCTTTTTGCTTGGTAGCTTTCAAAGGGTCCACGGCATACCTCTTGCACAGCGAGAGGTGGCCGGCGAGGAATACTTGCTGGCTTAAGTCGTTCCATGCTCAAGGCATTCATCAGAGCAGCACAATGCGGGAAAAGAGGGGGGAACATTGCAGGACAAATTTCTATGCTGGATCATGATTTTCTGCGAGACAGCTCTTCGCAGCGCGAGTATTTGGCCAGGCTGAAATCAGCGCCACGGGAAGCCAATCTGACAAGCGGAGTGCAACGAGCGCGGCGATATGGGGCCACTTGGCAGGTGGTCGAAGAAAGACGGCTGCCCCGCGAATGGGGTGCCAGAAGGCAAGTTTCAGCAGGGCGTTCCGGGCGAGCTTAATGTGTAGCCGCAGTTGTTCTAGGCGAGATTGTAGCCGAGAAGCTTTCCGTCTCCATTCACGAGACAAGAAAAGCAGAAAGCAATGGTCTAGAGGGTTGAGAAGAAAAGTGCTCGTAGCGAGCTCGTTGCGGCAGAAGCGACAGCCAGGAGCAGCGTGCTCACTGCGAGAAGTAGACGGCGCTTCGCCTCCTTGGGAAGGAAATGGCGTCTGGGCACGAACGGCAGCCAGCGAAGCTTCAGAACAGCAGGCTGTTCTGCTCAGCGTACGAGCCTGAAGTGAGTGGCAAGGGCTAAGGGGACAGTTCCAAGGCATCTAGCTTTCCTGCTAGCAATGCCATTTCTACCCTGCTGTGGAAAACATTGTCCTTTGCCCTTCTGCTCCGAGAGGCACAGAGCACCTCGGCAGACGCAGTGCAGAGGGAAAGGACACAATATCCGAGGGAGCGGGACGCCGCTTAGGCGGGCAAAGCAGAAAGGTGCCGCCCGGCACTGGCTTTGACTCCCTGAGCTGCCTTGCTAGGACAGCAGCTGCCGAAAGCTGGCAACTAGGCTGCCAGAGTGCAGAATGTAGGCGGTCTGGCACGCCTGCTTGCCGAAAGCCAGTATCAGCGAGACAGCGTGCTAGGCTCTGTTTCACAGCACCCTGGAGAACACGCCCTTGAAGAATGCCCTCTCTGCTCCGCAAAAGCTCTGCCACAGCGAAGGCGGAAGAAGAAGCCTGTGGCCACGGGCAGAGCTGGTCCACAGCTGCGCCTAACTTTCCCAAGCTGCGAGAGCATTCTCAGCCGAGTTCTGCTTTGACAGAGCTATTGCTGAACTCTTGCAGTCCCGGAGGCTGCTGAAACCAAGGCTGTGTTCTGCCTCTTCATTCTTGCCTTCCTGTGCTCCAGCGAGAAGTGAAGCTCTGGCACGGCATTCAGCTTTGCCGCCTCTCTGCACGGAAAGCACTAGACAGAACTAGTATGCTTCGTGCATGCTCTCTCCTCGCTTTTATGGTCACTGCTCTGCTTTTTGCTTGGCAGCGTTCAAAGGGTCCACGGCATACCTCTTGCACAGCGAGAGGTGGCCGGCGAGGAATACTTGCTGGCTTAAGTCGTTCCATGCTCAAGGCATTCATCAGAGCAGCACAATGCGGGAAAAGAGGGGGGAACATTGCAGGACAAATTTCTATGCTGGAACATGATTTTCTGCGAGACAGCTCTTCGCAGCGCGAGTATTTGGCCAGGCTGAAATCAGCGCCACGGGAAGCCAATCTGACAAGCGGAGTGCAACGAGCGCGGCGATATGGGGCCACTTGGCAGGTGGCCGAAGAAAGACGGCTGCCCCGCGAATGGGGTGCCAGAAGGCAAGTTTCAGCAGGGCGTTCCGGGCGAGCTTAATGTGTAGCCGCAGTTGTTCTAGGCGAGATTGTAGCCGAGAAGCTTTCCGTCTCCATTCACGAGACAAGAAAAGCAGAAAGCAATGGTCTAGAGGGTTGAGAAGAAAAGTGCTCGTAGCGAGCTCGTTGCGGCAGAAGCGAAAGCCAGGAGCAGCGTGATCACTGCGAGAAGTAGACGGCGCTTCGCCTCCTTGGGAAGGAAATGGCGTCTGGGCACGAACGGCAGCCAGCGAAGCTTCAGAACAGCAGGCTGTTCTGCTCAGCGTAAGAGCCTGAAGTGAGTGGCAAGGGCTAAGGGGACAGTTCCAAGGCATCTAGCTTTCCTGCTAGCAATGCCATTCTACCCTGCTGTGGATAACATTGTCCTTTGCCCTTCTGCTCCGAGAGGCACAGAGCACCTCGGCAGACGCAGTGCAGAGGGAAAGGACACAGTATCCGAGGGAGCGTGGCGCCGCTTAGGCGGGCAAAGCAGAAAGGTGCCGCCCGGCACTGGCTTTGACTCCCTGAGCTTCCTTGCTAGGACAGCAGCTGCCGAAAGCTGGCAACTAGGCTGCCAGAGTGCAGAATGTAGGCGGTCTGGCACGCCTGCTTGCCGAAAGCCAGTATCAGCGAGACAGCGTGCTAGGCTCTGTTTCACAGCACCCTGGAGAACACGCACTTGAAGAATGCCCTCTCTGCTCCGCAAAAGCTCTGCCACAGTGAAGGTGGAAGAAGCAGCCTGTGGCCACGGGCAGAGCTGGTCAACAGCTGCGCCTAACTTTCCCAAGCTGCGAGAGCATTCTCAGCCGAGTTCTGCTTTGACAGAGCTATTGCTGAACTTTTGCAGTCCCGGAGGCTGCTGAAACCAAGGCTGTGTTCTGCCTCTTCATTCTTGCCTTCCTGTGCTCCAGCGAGAAGTGAAGCTCTGGCACGGCATTCAGCTTTGCCGCCTCTCTGCACGGAAAGCACTAGACAGAACTAGTGTGCTTCGTGCATGCTCTCTCCTCGCTTTTATGGTCACTGTTCTGCTTTTTGCTTGGCAGCGTTCAAATGGTCCACGGCATACCTCTTGCACAGCGAGAGGTGGCCGGCGAGGAATACTTGCTGGCTTAAGTCGTTCCATGCTCAAGGCATTCATCAGAGCAGCACAATGCGGGAAAAGAGGGGGGAACATTGCAGGACAAATTTCTATGCTGGATCATGATTTTCTGCGAGACAGCTCTTCGCAGCGCGAGTATTTGGCCAGGCTGAAATCAGCGCCACGGGAAGCCAATCTGACAAGCGGAGTGCAACGAGCGCGGCGATATGGGGCCACTTGGCAGGTGGCCGAAGAAAGACGGCTGCCCCGCGAATGGGGTGCCAGAAGGCAAGTTTCAGCAGGGCGTTCCGGGCGAGCTTAATGTGTAGCCGCAGTTGTTCTAGGCGAGATTGTAGCCGAGAAGCTTTCCGTCTCCATTCACGAGACAAGAAAAGCAGAACGCAATGGTCTAGAGGGTTGAGAAGAAAAGTGCTCGTAGCGAGCTCGTTGCGGCAGAAGCGAAAGCCAGGAGCAGCGTGCTCACTGCGAGAAGTAGACGGCGCTTCGCCTCCTTGGGAAGGAAATGGCGTCTGGGCACGAACGGCAGCCAGCGAAGCTTCAGAACAGCAGGCTGTTCTGCTCAGCGTAAGAGCCTGAAGTGAGTGGCAAGGGCTAAGGGGACAGTTCCAAGGCATCTAGCTTTCCTGCTAGCAATGCCATTCTACCCTGCTGTGGATAACATTGTCCTTTGCCCTTCTGCTCCGAGAGGCACAGAGCACCTCGGCAGACGCAGTGCAGAGGGAAAGGACACAGTATCCGAGGGAGCGTGGCGCCGCTTAGGCGGGCAAAGCAGAAAGGTGCCGCCCGGCACTGGCTTTGACTCCCTGAGCTGCCTTGCTAGGACAGCAGCTGCCGAAAGCTGGCAACTAGGCTGCCAGAGTGCAGAATGTAGGCGGTCTGGCACGCCTGCTTGCCGAAAGCCAGTATCAGCGAGACAGCGTGCTAGGCTCTGTTTCACAGCACCTTGGAGAACACGCCCTTGAAGAATGCCCTCTCTGCTCCGCAAAAGCTCTGCCACAGCGAAGGTGGAAGAAGAAGCCTGTGGCCACGGGCAGAGCTGGTCCACAGCTGCGCCTAACTTTCCCAAGCTGCGAGAGCATTCTCAGCCGAGTTCTGCTTTGACAGAGCTATTGCTGAACTTTTGCAGTCCCGGAGGCTGCTGAAACCAAGGCTGTGTTCTGCCTCTTCATTCTTGCCTTCCTGTGCTCCAGCGAGAAGTGAAGCTCTGGCACGGCATTCAGCTTTGCCGCCTCTCTGCACGGAAAGCACTAGACAGAACTAGTGTGCTTCGTGCATGCTCTCTCCTCGCTTTTATGGTCACTGCTCTGCTTTTTGCTTGGCAGCGTTCAAAGGGTCCACGGCATACCTCTTGCACAGCGAGAGGTGGCCGGCGAGGAATACTTGCTGGCTTAAGTCGTTCCATGCTCAAGGCATTCATCAGAGCAGCACAATGCGGGAAAAGAGGGGGGAACATTGCAGGACAAATTTCTATGCTGGATCATGATTGTCTGCGAGACAGCTCTTCGCAGCGCGAGTATTTGGCCAGGCTGAAATCAGCGCCACGGGAAGCCAATCTGACAAGCGGAGTGCAACGAGCGCGGCGATATGGGGCCACTTGGCAGGTGGCCGAAGAAAGACGGCTGCCCCGCGAATGTGGTGCCAGAAGGCAAGTTTCAGCAGGGCGTTCCGGGCGAGCTTAATGTGTAGCCGCACTTGTTCTAGGCGAGATTGTAGCCGAGAAGCTTTCCGTCTCCATTCACGAGACAAGAAAAGCAGAAAGCAATGGTCTAGAGGGTTGAGAAGAAAAGTGCTCGTAGCGAGCTCGTTGCGGCAGAAGCGACAGCCAGGAGCAGCGTGCTCACTGCGAGAAGTAGACGGCGCTTCGCCTCCTTGGGAAGGAAATGGCGTCTGGGCACGAACGGCAGCCAGCGAAGCTTCAGAACAGCAGGCTGTTCTGCTCAGCGTACGAGCCTGAAGTGAGTGGCAAGGGCTAAGGGGACAGTCCCAAGGCATCTAGCTTTCCTGCTAGCAATGCCATTTCTACCCTGCTGTGGAAAACATTGTCCTTTGCCCTTCTGCTCCGAGAGGCACAGAGCACCTCGGCAGACGCAGTGCAGAGGGAAAGGACACAGTATCCGAGGGAGCGTGGCGCCGCTTAGGCGGGCAAAGCAGAAAGGTGCCGCCCGGCACTGGCTTTGACTCCCTGAGCTGCCTTGCTAGGACAGCAGCTGCCGAAAGCTGGCAACTAGGCTGCCAGAGTGCAGAATGTAGGCGGTCTGGCACGCCTGCTTGCCGAAAGCCAGTATCAGCGAGACAGCGTGCTAGGCTCTGTTTCACAGCACCTTGGAGAACACGCCCTTGAAGAATGCCCTCTCTGCTCCGCAAAAGCTCTGCCACAGCGAAGGTGGAAGAAGAAGCCTGTGGCCACGGGCAGAGCTGGTCCACAGCTGCGCCTAACTTTCCCAAGCTGCGAGAGCATTCTCAGCCGAGTTCTGCTTTGACAGAGCTATTGCTGAACTTTTGCAGTCCCGGAGGCTGCTGAAACCAAGGCTGTGTTCTGCCTCTTCATTCTTGCCTTCCTGTGCTCCAGCGAGAAGTGAAGCTCTGGCACGGCATTCAGCTTTGCCGCCTCTCTGCACGGAAAGCACTAGACAGAACTAGTGTGCTTCGTGCATGCTCTCTCCTCGCTTTTATGGTCACTGCTCTGCTTTTTGCTTGGCAGCGTTCCAAGGGTCCACGGCATACCTCTTGCACAGCGAGAGGTGGCCGGCGAGGAATACTTGCTGGCTTAAGTCGTTCCATGCTCAAGGCATTCATCAGAGCAGCACAATGCGGAAAAAGAGGGGGGAACATTGCAGGACAAATTTCTATGCTGGATCATGATTGTCTGCGAGACAGCTCTTCGCAGCGCGAGTATTTGGCCAGGCTGAAATCAGCGCCACGGGAAGCCAATCTGACAAGCGGAGTGCAACGAGCGCGGCGATATGGGGCCACTTGGCAGGTGGCCGAAGAAAGACGGCTGCCCCGCGAATGGGGTGCCAGAAGGCAAGTTTCAGCAGGGCGTTCCGGGCGAGCTTAATGTGTAGCCGCAGTTGTTCTAGGCGAGATTGTAGCCGAGAAGCTTTCCGTCTCCATTCACGAGACAAGAAAAGCAGAAAGCAATGGTCTAGAGGGTTGAGAAGAAAAGTGCTCGTAGCGAGCTCGTTGCGGCAGAAGCGAAAGCCAGGAGCAGCGTGCTCACTGCGAGAAGTAGACGGCGCTTCGCCTCCTTGGGAAGGAAATGGCGTCTGGGCACGAACGGCAGCCAGCGAAGCTTCAGAACAGCAGGCTGTTCTGCTCAGCGTACGAGCCTGAAGTGAGTGGCAAGGGCTAAGGGGACAGTTCCAAGGCATCTAGCTTTCCTGCTAGCAATGCCATTTCTACCCTGCTGTGGAAAACAATGTCCTTTGCCCTTCTGCTCCGAGAGGCACAGAGCACCTCGGCAGACGCAGTGCAGAGGGAAAGGACACAGTATCCGAGGGAGCGTGGCGCCGCTTAGGCGGGCAAAGCAGAAAGGTGCCGCCCGGCACTGGCTTTGACTCCCTGAGCTGCCTTGCTAGGACAGCAGCTGCCGAAAGCTGGCAACTAGGCTGCCAGAGTGCAGAATGTAGGCGGTGCTGCACGTCTGCTCGGAGAAAGCCTATAAGGGAGAGGTAGCGTGCTTGTTTTTGTTTCAGACCCCTTCAACAGTGAATGGGTAAGGAGTCGCTTATCGCTGCGGGCATATCTTGTCAACAGCTGCACCTTACTTTGCCAAGCTGCAAAAGCATTCTCGCTTGACTACTGCTTTGATAGAAATATTGCTGCAATTTTGCAGTTCCGGAGGCTGCTGAAACCATCTGTGTTTTCTGCCGCTTCATTCTTGGCTTTCTGTGAAACATCGATAAGTGAAGCTCGGGCAGGGCATTTAGCTTTTCCGCGTTTCACCACGGAGGGCACTATACAGGAATACCGCGAGTCGTGCATGCTTTCTCCTGCCTTTAGCTCCACTGCTGTGTTTTCTAATTGGCACTGTTCCCGTAGGCCACGTAACTGCCGACCAGCGAGAAGTGGCCGGTGAGGAGTACTTGCTGGATTACTCGTTTCCATGGCCAAGGCAATCACCACAACAACAGCATGTGGGAAACGAGGAGGAAACATAGCAGGGCAAGTTTCTCCGCTGGAACATTTTTCTCTGGGAGACATCTCTTAGCCTTACGTGGAAGCGCTTTGCCATTAGGTTTCGAAATGCAAAGAACTCCTCGGCAGATGCAGTGAATAAGGAAAAGACACAATAACCTGGTGGGTGTGATGCGACTTACGCGGGCCAAGCAGGAAGGTATTGCCCTTCACCGTCTTTGATTTCTTGTCCCTGCCTTTTGCTTCCAGGTTCTAATAACTAACTTCCGTGCTAGTTTGCTGTGGTGTCACTCCATTCTGTCCAAGGAATGGAGAGAATTTCAGGAATTGGGCAACTATCTCATGTAAAGCCCGCTCTAGGACAGCTTCTCTTGCTAAGCTCTGACAGAACATAACCGTCACCCTAACCCCTAACCCGTACCCGAACCCTAACCCTAACCATAACCCCAAATCTATCCCTATCCCTATCCCTATCCCTATCCCTATCCCTAGCCCTATCCCTATCCCTATCCCTCTCCCTAAACTAAACCTAACCCATACCTGTACCCGAACACTAACCCCAACACCAACGCTAACCCTAACACTAAACCCAACACTAACCCTAAGAGTAATATTAACACTAATCCTAACCCTGACCCTAAACCTCATCCCTAAACCTAACCCCGCACCCTAACTCTAACGCTAAGCCTAAGCTTAATAATAGCATTAACCTAAACTTAACCTGAAACCTAGAGCTAGACATAGGTGGCACTTTCCCCCAGGAAGCCAAACTCAAGAGCCCACAATGCTGATGTCTTTTTGTAGGGTACGTTTGGCCCTCCGTTTGTACACAGGGCCTGGGCTCAGCACACACCTGTGAGTCAGTTGAATAAATCCCGGTTTACATTTCAAGGGTTCTCCTTCTGGCACTGCATGCTTGCCTATCTGGACTGGCATGTTCATCTCCCCTCATGGACACATTCACGAACAACTGACCAGATTTGGCAGAGAACATCCAATAAAACTCACAGTCTGGGAGCAGAAAATCTCTTGGGGTTTAGTTCCATCTCTCACCTGTTCCAAATGCAGGGAAGATGGGCTTTTGTCACACATCACAACAGCAGTGATGGATCAGGGCTTTTGTTAAATTTAAAGAAAGGGTATTAAAAATAAACTAAGTGTGATATGTCTTTTAAGGCCATTAAAGCTTTTTAAAACCCAAGGAGATCATCACAATGCCCGAGTTCAGTCTCCTATTCGTACTGGTTTTGATAGCATGAAATACATAGGGTTCTTTTAAGAAATGGTAATTTGTGGCATCTAAACCTCTGGCTCCTCTTGATTTGCACTTACAGCCCCTTGCAGGAAGCTCTGCAGCCTTTTTTTCCATCCTACATTGGAGAGAGGATGCGTATGAGTGACACACATATGCACAAACTGTCTTTCTGGCTCTTCAAAAAGTTAAAAACGCCTGTAAGAAAAATGATATAAAGCAATAATGTGTCTCAGACTGTTCAATAAAAAGGAAAACGGAGCTTTAATGTCCCTTTAATGAGAGGTGTTGAATAAAATCTTCTCCCTGAGTTTGCACGCAGTAATAGCATTTTTTTTAACAAACAAAACTAAGATTTTTTTTTTGGACCAAATAAGTTAGGTCTGTATGAGAACAGCTCAGGAGGCTTTCAGGGCTCACAGCGATGATGGCAGAGCACAGAACATTAAAAATGAAGTGTTAGTTCCCTGACTTAATGCCCGGATGGAGCCAAACCATTTTGCAGAGAGACAAAAGAGCTTCTTCTCCTTGTTTCCGAGCTCCCAAGTCAGCCTGTAGTTCATCTCCTGCACCAGTGCAGACCAATCTGACGTGGGTAAGTAACAGATCCGGCTCCCGAGCTCCAAGCCACACGGCCCCGACGCGAACGCAAGTCAGGAATACAAAAACAGCTGTGCAAGAAAGATGAGAGAAAAATCAGAAGAGATATTCTCCTATTTCTACACAGCAATACCGAGCCAAGCTGTCTACATCCAGGACCAGGTTTTCAAACAGTTCCCTAACTCTTTACCTAGATGGAAAAGGTCAAGTGGCTTGGCCCATGCCAAGCCAATGATCCTATTCATGAGAAGGAACAAACCAGCTCCCTGTCAAATCAAACCATTTGAAATCTGACCTGTCAGATGCTCTCATGGACCAGCAATAGGGATCAGCATCCAGGCCTACGTGGATTTGTTTCTTGCAGACCATTTTCCCTCTTGGAATTACATTTCTTTTATAGCTTTTGTTCCATTTTAGTCCTTGAGATGCAAGTTCTGGGTGAATACCATGCAGAGGTCCAGAATGGTAGTGCTGCTTTATTTTTCCCATCAGTTCCTAGCTTGGTGTGCTGACAGACTATCCCGGAATTCAGAGGTCAAGCAGGGTTGGCTTTGCATTGCCTGTACATCTGGTCCCACTTTTTGCACACACAACTTGTGCCAAGGTCACTGAACTCATCACCTCAGCTTTTCCCTCCAAAAGATCCCCTCCTTATTTCCCTGTAGGTGAACTCAGATCCACTCTTCACCTCCACTGGTCATCCAAGTGTCCATTCTGTTCCCCCAGTGACCCCAGCAAGGTCCCTTTGCCTTTCTCCTGCCCCTCTCCAGCCCCAGGCCGCTCCTCTGCTTGCTCTCTCCCACGGGCCTCATCCTACACGGAGCCTCTCCTCCCTTTCTCGCCGGCTGCTGCCAGGGAAGGAGGACACAGAGTCCCGAGGGCTGAGCCCTGCCTGCTAGCCCTGGAGAGTCCTGGCTGCGCTCCCCATGGGCCTCGGAGAAATTTCCCAGAGGAACCGCCTGCCGGGCTCCCTTCAACTACCTCAGCAATCCCCTCAAAAATGCCTCCTCACTCCCCTGGACATCCCCTCGCATTTTCCTACACAAACACTTCTTGTCTCCCCTCTAAATGACACCGGGGCTTTCAGCTAAATCAATGGCATGACCCGTGCCGCCTACTGCTCATGGGTCACCCAACCACAATCAAGAGCAAATGCTGGTTGGCCTTTAAGAACCTGAAATAACTTTGAAGCAAAAGAAATAATCTTTTTTCTTCTTTCACATGCTGGACTTGCCTCTGGGGATATGTGCTGAGCTCTCGCTGCAGGGGACTGTCAGGCCCGAATGGCTGGGAGTTCATCTTCTTCTCCCTTGGTCGTCAGAAATTGTCATTAATTACACCACAGAAATGCTTTCTGAAACCTTTCCCCTTTCCTGTCCTTTGCTGGTACATCTTCTCTCTCTGCCTTTGAATTTACAGCTGTTCTTAGGCGGGACCAAGGTGAAATTTTTAGCTGGATTTTTCTAAAATTTCTAATTATACTGAAATTATTTCCAATTCCCCAATGAGAAGAGCACAGACTCACAGCCATTCAGGGCTGGCAGCCACCGAGGGAAATCTGAGACAGTATTAATACAAGTGACCTTTCCTGTGAGTAGCCATCACTCCAGTCCTCCAGCCTCAGCAAGTTTCTGCCGTGAATGGACCCAACTTCTAATGCAAACCTAAATTTCCGTCAGCTTTTGTTAGAAAGATCCCGGACAGTAAATCATACTACAGAATTTAAAATTTGCACAAAGAATAACAGACCCAGGCCAAACCCAACCACCCCATCACTGCTCCACCCCACTTTTGTCAGAAACAGTCATATTGTTTACAAATCTTCTCCTTCCCTGCTGCTTAGTTCTTCACTGCACATCCCCAGAGAGGATTTACTCCACCTTTCGTTCACCACAGCACCTCTCTCCTCAGCACAAATCCCACTTGGCACAGATAAAACGGAGCAGACCTAAGGCAATGGATCCAGCAGCAGCTGCAATTCCAAGCTCCCCGTTCCCTGGATTGCCCACCCAAGCGCTCCTGGCAACCTCACCTCAGCCTGGACTCTCTGTCCTCAGAGGGAAACACAGCCTGATGGGACACGGCTCTGGCACTCCACTTCCTCTTGCTCCTGCTGACCTGGAAAGCCACAGGTAAACCCAGTCCCCCGGACTTCGAATCCCTGGACACCAGCAGAGCTGGAGTTTCACCCAGATTCCAGATTCCCAAGGCACTTCATCCCAGCAGGGAGGAAAAGGGGAACCCTGTATCCTCTGACTGACCTCACAGCACAGGCAGGACCGGGAGCCCTCCACTGGACTTTGCACAAAGGGACACCCAGGGTGCTGCATTGCAAGAAATCCCAAAGAGAAATGCCTCCAAAACCTGACAGAGAAAGGTTTCAAGTCACTCCAGAACACAGACGGCTGTTCATGCCTTCTCAGGCCACACCAACCCTGTCCTATCCACCTGAGCTGTGCAGGTGAGCTGTGCAAAGGCTCCCCTTCCTCCCAGGCAATTGCTGTCTGAAGCCACAGATGTCCGCCCTGGGCAGCACCTGTAAACAATGTGGGAAAGGCAAAATGAGAATGTTTTCTGTCAGAAAATGAATAATAATAATGATAATAATAATCAGAACTCCTGACAAATTTAGTAACATCACTTTCATATGATAAATACTGGCCATGCCCATCCTTCCGGCCCATGTGAAAACAGGAAGGAGAACTACAGGAAAAGCAGAGTCCCTTCTTTGGATGTCTAAAGACTCTTCTGCACTTTATGCTCTTTGTGCTCTTTAAATGAATGGATTGCTGCTAAAAGAACCTCAGGCCCGTATTTTCTCAGCAACAGGCAGGACAAGGTGACTTGAAGCTGGAGAGCAGGGAGATGCAGGACCTTGGCAAGCGAGGGATAAGAGCAGGGGAAGCAGGGGAGGTGGCGGGGGAGAGCTGGACACTTGAAGGAACAGGTATTTTCTTGTTTACATTCATCAGTGCTGGGAACTTGGAAAACACGTGGTGCTGCATGCATCGAGGACACAATGCCCATGCTGTGGTTGTCTTCCCTTTACTCATAAGCCTTGGCTTCACCCCCTTTCCAGGGTGTCAGATCTTCCCCCTGGTCTCTCTGACCTGCCTCGGCTAGCTCAGGGTCAGAGAGATGGGGGATTTTTTATCTGACATGGACAAAGGTAAAAGATGAGAGGAGGCTCTCTTTCCTGGGATGATCCAAGTTTATTGTCCTGAAGGGTTCCAGGGAGAAGAGAGATAGCATGGGAAACACGGGGTATTTTCAATCCCAACTCAGGGGCGGAGGAATCCCGTATCACAGCCACTCAGGGCTGGCCAGGGGAAAGGGAGGGGTTAAGGGAAGGGGACAACCACGATACAAACCGAGAGTGAAACAGAACGAACCATCCTCAGTGCAACACAAAAACATAAATGTGCATTACAACACCAGGGGAGCAGAGAATTCCTCCAGGCTAAAGGTGAGTCTGGTCCCACTCCAGGGATGTATCCAGTAAAGGAGGGGAGTTGTTTATGGGAACTGACCACAAAAATCAAACCCAACAAACACTGAAAGGGACTCTGTCGAGCTGCACCACCGAGTGTTGGCAGCAGGCAGAGGCACGAGGTGCACGCATGACCGAGAAGTACAACTTCACTTGGTTTTTCTGCTTATGTGGATTTCAGTTCTGCTTCACTTCACAGCTGCTATTCTGTCAAGGTCACTTCCATTTTCACAAGCCTGTGTCACGTGTGGTCAAGGCTGGAAATCCTCCCTTAGGATTTCCATGTCTCATCTGGATTTGCCAGGAAGCACGTGCACACAGAGATGCCCGTTTCCGTGACAGGTCACTCAGAAATCATGTAAGCCAGCAACTTGCTCCTCACTGGATCACTTGGAAATACATAAAAGAGCCAGAAGAAAAATAACCAATCAACAACCCACATTTGTTGACATAGCTTAGTGCAGCTTCATCCTAATATTCTGCCCAGTGATGGAGAGAAAGAAGGAGGAAAGCTGTTCTCCCACTTCTCCCAGTTCTGCACCAAGCAGCTGGAAACAGCCAGCACTGCCCTCACCTGCAGCTGTGGCAGCTTCCCTCCTTCCTTCAGCCTCGCCCTGACTTCTGAGGGGCCAGAGGCACCACACCACCCAAAAGCATCAGCGCTCACGCCCAGTGCCAGTACAGATGTCTTCATGGTCCATCTTTGGCCAAACAAACCTCATAGTCATGGATAACCTGGGAAATACTGTCCATGGTGAGATCCACCCCTCTATCTCATACCCACTTATAGGTAGCATCTCTGCCTTGGTGACCTGAGGCATCGTGGGCCCATCGAGCCAGGAACAACTCTCCTTTGTGTTGCCAGTCTAAGTCTATCTGTGACACCTCTATCCTTGCAGCCTGATCTACTTGCTCATTGTGTTGGTGCTCCTCATTAGCCCGACTCTTGGGGACATGGGCATCTACATGATGGACCTTTACGGGTAGCTTCTCTACCCGACTGGCAATGTCTTTCCACTCATCAGCAGCCCAGATTGGCTTTCCCCTACGTTGCCAGTTAGCTTTTTTCCATCTTTCCAGCCAGCCCCACAGAGCATTGGCTACCATCCATGAATCAGTGTAAAGGTAAAGCTTTGGCCACTTCTCTCTTTCAGCAATGTCCAGGGCCAGCTGAACAGCTTTGAGTTCAGCAAGTTGACTTGATCCACCTTCTCCTTCAGTAGCTTGTGCAACCTGTCGTGTGGGGCTCCATACGGCTGCTTTCCACTTCCGGTTCATCCCCACGATGCGACAGGAACCGTCTGTGAAAAGAGCGTAGCGAGTTTCATCTGCTGGCAGTTGGTTGTATGGCGGGGCTTCATCAGCCCGGGTCACTTGTTCTTGCTCCTCTTCATCGGCAAGACCAAAATTTTCACCTTCTGGCCAGTTTGTAATTATTTCCAAAATCCCAGGGCGATTTCGGTTTCCGATACGGGCGCGCTGTGTGATGAGGGCAATCCACTTGCTCCATGTGGCATCGGTGGCGTGGTGGGTAGAGGGGACCTTCCCTTTAAACATCCACCCCAGCACTGGTAGTCGGGGTGCCAGGAGGAGCTGTGCTTCTGTGCCAATCACTTCTGAGGCAGCTTGAACTCCTTCATAAGCAGCCAAGATCTCCTTCTCTGTTGGGGTGTAGTTGGCTTCAGATCCTCTGTAACTTCGGCTCCAGAATCCCAGAGGTCGGCCTCGGGTCTCACCAGGTACCTTCTGCCAAAGGCTCCAGGACAAGCCCTTGTTCCCGGCTGCAGAGTAGAGCACATTCTTCACCTCTGGTCCCGTCCTGACTGGGCCGAGGGCTACAGCATGAGCGATCTCCTGCTTGATCTGGGCAAAGGCTTGCTGCTGCTCAGGGCCCCAGTGGAATTCGTTCTTCCGGGTGACCAGGTAGAGAGGGCTCACGATCTGGCTGTACTCAGGAATGTGCATTCTCCAAAAGCCTATGGCACCTAGGAAAGCTTGTGTTTCCTTCTTGTTGGTTGGTGGAGACATCGCGGTGATCTTATTGATGACCTCAGTGGGGATTTGGCGCCGCCCGTCTTGCCACTTTACTCCCAGGAACTGGATCTCTCGGGCAGGACCTTTGACTTTGCTCCTCTTGATGGCAAAACCGGCTCCCAGCAGAATCTGGATGATCTTTTCTCCTTTCTCAAATACTTCCATTGCCGTGTTCCCCCACACAATGATGTCATCAATGTATTGCAGATGTTCTGGAGCTTCACCCTTTTCCAGTGCAGCCTGGATCAGTCCATGGCAGATGGTGGGGCTGTGTTTCCACCCCTGGGGCAGTCGGTTCCAGGTGTACTGCACGCCCCTCCAGGTGAAAGCAAACTGAGGCCTGCACTCTGCTGCCAGAGGAATGGAGAAAAATGCATTGGCAATGTCAATGGTGGCGTACCACTTTGCTTCCTTGGACTCCAGCTCGTACTGGAGTTCCAGCATGTCCGGCACGGCAGCGCTCAGCGGTGGAGTCACTTCATTCAATGCACGATAGTCCACAGTCAATCTCCATTCTCCATCAGACTTGCGCACAGGCCAGATGGGGCTGTTGAAGGGTGAGTGGGTTCTGCTGACCACCCCTTGGCCCTCCAGCTCACGGATCATCTTGTGGATGGGGATCACGGCATCTCGATTTGTCCTGTACTGCCGGTGGTGCACTGTGGAGGTGGCAATTGGCACTTGCTGCTCCTTCACCTTCAGGAGTCCCACTACAGATGGGTTCTCTGACAGTCCAAGCAAGGTGTTCAATTGCTTAATGTTTTCTGCCTCTACAGCAGCTATTCCAAAAGCCCACCTGAGTCCCTTTGGGTCTTTGTAATAGCCATTCCTCAGGAAGTCTATGCCTAGAATACACGGTGCCTCTGGGCCAGTCACAATTGGATGCTTCTGCCACTCTTTCCCAGTCAGGCTCACCTCAGCCTCCAGCAAAGTCAATTCCTGTGATCCCCCTGTCACCCCAGCAATAGAAACAGGCTCTTCCCCCACATGTTCTGATGGTATTAGGGTGACCTGTGAACCAGTATCAACTAAGGCCCTATGTTTTTGTGGCTCTGATGTGCCAGGCCATCGGATCCACACCGTCCAAAAGACCCAGTTTTCCCGTGCCTCTCCCTGGCTAGAGGCAGGGCCCCTCTAGCACTGGTTATTATTTCCTTCCTGGGCATACATGTTGGAGGTTCCCTCAAGGGGATCTGACAAATCATCCTCCCTTTTGTAATACCCTGCATCTTGGTTATGGGAAGTTGAGGCTACCTTCACTTTAGTGGAGCTCCTTTGGTTAGTGTTTCCCTCCTTGAGTTGACGCACCCGTGCTGCCAGGGCAGAAGTGGGTTTCCCATCCCACCTCCTCATGTCTTCCCCATGGTCACGCAGAAAGAACCACAGGTCAGCTCGTGGGGTGTATCCTCTCTCCTTAGCTGGGGGACGTTGGGCTCTAACTCTGGGATCTGTGACTCGCACTGGTGCTGCATTGACCTTCCTCATCTCCTCCCTCACCCCTCTTATCTCCTCCTTGAACTCCTATCTGAGTTCCCTAATCACGGCAGAGACCTGAGCCTGCATTGGGCCATTCATTATACTCTCAAAATTTCTGAGCTTATCGGCAACAGAACCCACTGTCTCGTGGTTGGTGTCAGCATTAATGGCTGCAATGAATGTGGTGTATTGAGATGGCCCCAGGTGTGCCAGATTCCACAACATCTGCCCTGTGCACCTGACCTTGTCGGGGTCATTGTCGTTGTCCACCCGTCCCAAAGAGTACTTCCAGTATTGCTACTTCTCTCAGCTGTTGGATCCCCTCCTCAGCGGTTTTCCAGCACATTCTATGGTGGTGCTCCTGCATTCTCTCTCTATGGACGAACCTCTCTCTTACACTCATTAAAAGCCGCTCCCAGAGGGAAAGGGGGCCTCGTTCCCTTACGAATATGTGATCCACACCTGAGTCCTGGGTTAGGGGTCCCAAATTCCTTGCCTCAGTACCATCCAGCTGCACACCTGTACCCATAAGGTCCCAGACCCGCAGTAACCACGTTGTAAAAGCCTCACGGCCCCTTCGTACAACATCCTTACGGAGATTATGGAGACTCTCGTATGACAGGGACTCTGTGACGATCTCAACCTCTGGCTCCCCTGCTGGTTGTGAGGGCCCTGCTTTCTGATCATTATTATCTAGGTGCTTTGTTTTCACCTTAGACTTTCTAGTTTCCACGGGGGCAACTGCTGCTGGCTGTGAGTGCCCTTGCAGTTCAGCTGGAGCCTGGAGAGATGTAACATTTGTGGGTTCCACTGCTGCACCATCAGGTTCTCCCTCTTTAAGGCAGAGGGAGAGTTTCTCAAGAGCTGGGGAAAGGTACTCCTTCAGCATTTGGCCCATCTCCTTCACTAGAAACCCCACCCACTCTGGATGGTTCCTTTCTGAGGTGAGCTCTGGGGCAGAATCAGGCTCAGGGGCAACATCCTTAACCTCTGGGGCAGAATCCTTAGTCTCTGGGGCAGAATCCTTAGTCTCTGGGGCAGGGGCAGAGTCAGGCTCTGGGACAGAATCCTTAGTCTCTGGGGGAGAATCCTTAGTCTCTGGGGCAGGGGCAGGGTCAGGCTCTGGGGCAGAGTCCTTAGTCTCTGGGGCAGAGCCAGGCTCTGGGGCAGGGCCAGGCTCTGGGGCAGGATCCCTATTCCTTGGGGGACGTATCAGGGTTGTCATCCAAGTCAATCTCCCCTCATCTCGGAATGTTAAATAGAACAGGTTTACAAGGCCTATTAGCAATGTCAGCCACTGTATGATATCATTACTGCTTAGAAGAGATTTGAACCCCTCAAAAGCTGGTGGAGCAGACCCAAAAAACTGTGTAAGGGGTTGGGACAAAATTTTCCCTGGTGTCATATCCTCACAGTATGTACCATTATTAAAGTAGCCCCAAAAACATACAGTTAGAGTGTGATAGCTCCGAATCCA
The DNA here is from genome assembly GCF_963662255.1 of Cinclus cinclus. Lineage (NCBI taxonomy): Eukaryota > Metazoa > Chordata > Aves > Passeriformes > Cinclidae > Cinclus > Cinclus cinclus. Next base: position 79,279 of record NW_026912059.1, on the reverse strand, counting down.
TGTGCCCACCTTCCAGAGGAAGTTAAAAATCCATGAATTTCTCACGTTATCAGCCCACAAAAGGAACTGGATAATAGTTACAGCAGCCTGAGTTATAGGACCCATGTTCAAGTAAGGGATTGCAAATGGGAGAGATAGAGCTGTGGCCACATGGAGCCCAAACCACGGTAAGCTGGACAACATGATGCCACCTAACACAAAACTGAGGTAACTCAAGAACTGTTATTCCTTTTTCACCCTTTTCTCTCAATGCCCTCGGGCCTCACGTTGGGCGCCAAAATCTGTCCTGGTTTGAAGGACAGGTGTTTGCCAAGGAAAGCAGAAGCTTCCCCTTGGACTGAAAGAAAATATGATTCTTCCGATTATTATAATTTCGGAATTAAGAGAGCTCTCAGGCAAAGATATGGGGGTAGGAATAACAGTTCTTTACTAGTATATTTAACAAGACAAACAAGAACAACAACAGCTATGAAATTACCCACAAACAGAACAGTAACTCAGTCCCAGTGTTTTTTGGCTGCAGGCACCTTTTCCCTGAGCTGCAGTTCCCGGTGCTGGGGGCGGGTGGCTCCCGCAGAGCTGCAGGAGGGCTGGGGGTGATGGCAGAGCTGTCCCAGGGGGAGAGAGAGATGGAGAGAGAGCTCTCCGCTCACGGTGTCGGTCCCGGTGCTCAGTAGAGTGCTGGATGGTGGTAGTTCACAGCGAGAAGACAGCCGGGCAGGGTCCGATGGTGGTTTCCCGACGCTGGGATGGGACACAGACGGCGATCGTCCTTCTCGTCCGAACTCCGCGGGAGAAATGGGCCGAGGCCCAGCCTTCCTCTTCCTCTTCTGGCTGTTTGAATCTCGCAGGGCTTGCTTCTTCCCTCCCGTCCCCTCCCCCTTGTCACCAGGGCCCAGTCAACAGGTATCTTAGCATGACAATGGGGAAAATTCCACAGAGGGAAAAAAAAATAGAAAGAACTAACCCTCAACATGGGGTTAAAATAAAATGTTGAAGTAAGGCATGGATGGGGACATGTGGCGGACAAGGACATGGGTGAGGTCATGGATGGGGACGTGAGGGGACACAGCCTTTCATGGAGACATAGACATGGATGGGGACACAGACCCAGCTGGGGACATGAAGGTACATGGACATGGGTGGGGACACGAACTGGGACAGCATCAATGCCACCAGCACCTTCATCTCAGCCATGGCAAAGCACTGCCTAATGCAGTTCCTGCCACCACATTCCCACCATCACTGCTGCAGTATCCCAGCTGAATGTCACCATCCACCAGGGCGGGAGGGTTGTCGAGAAGTTGTTGTCAGGGCTTGTTCAGTTGGTGACAAGGGGTGTGGAAGCAAGTGACAGCCACCACAGTGTACCAGGGCCACCACCCTCAGGGGAGCCCAACCACCTCTGAGGACAGCGCAAATGTCAGTGCCACCAGCAGTGTCCCATGCAGGGTGTCACCAGTGGTGTCCTAGTGGCAGTGTCCCCACAGGTGTGGCAATGTTGTCTCCTGCTGTGTGTCCTGGTGGCACTGTGTCCCTTCCCCTCCATTTGTCCTCATCCTCCACTGTGGCCATTACCTCTGTGTGTCCCTGTCCCCTTCCATGTGCCCCCATGTCTCCTCCTATGTTCTTGTCCTCCACCCCTGGTGGGGCCTGATCCTCCAAGGTCCCCAGCCCATGTCCTGCATAGTCTCCCTGTGTCCCTCAGGATGTTTCCGTGGCTGCTCCTGGTGCTGAGTGTCTGCACCCACCCCAGCACACGTAGGGACACGCCATGACAGTTATGACACCCCATGAAACCTTTTCTCCTTGGATTTTGGGTCTTCCCCCCTTATTTTGGATACTTTCTCCCTATTCTGGATACTTTATCCCCTATTTTGTGTCTTTCCCCCTCTTTTGAGTCTTTACCATTTATTTTGTTTCCTTTCCCCTTATTTTGCTTCCCTTCCTCATCTTTTGGATCCTTTCCCCCATTTTCCATCCTTTCCCCTAAATTCAGGCACCTTCTTGCTTCTGGTACGTTTTTGGGTGCCTTCCCCCTCCTCCAATCCTCTCCAACTTCTTAAACCTCCTCAGCCCCCACACAGGTTGCCCCCCAGGCATGTCCGCAGCTGTCCCATGCCACATGGACTGGGTGCTCGCCATCCTCGGCGCCCTTGAGTCTCCAGCCCGGGGCAACTCCCCCGGCACTGCCCCCAACAGTGGCACCCCCAAAACTCTGCCGTCTCGGAGCCGCCGAGCGGGTGCCTGGCCCTCGGCCCTGAGCACAGAGCTCTGCCCGGGGGCTCCCGGGGAAAGGCGGCGGCGCTCGGCAGAGGCCCCAGCCCGCCCAGCCCGCGGCAATTCCCCTGCATCGGGACAAAATCCTGCCCCGAAGGAGCCACTTGCAACGTCCGTCTGCGGCTCCTCCGTGCCCCGAAGATCCCGGCAGCTGCCCCGCGCTCGCCAGGCGCTACGGCTTCCGCAACCGGGCACAATATTCACTTCATGCAATCTTTGCTATCTCTGCTTACAGGTGCAAAACCAGCTGCTGCTCAGACAGTCCCAGATCAGACTGAAGGGCTCCCACCCAAAATGCTGCATTCCGTTCTGACCCACCATTAAGAAATCCAAGAGCAAAACAGACAGCTCATTACAGAAAACCTTGCAAAATCACATCTGACAACATTTTGGTCCAAAATCGCAAATATGAACAGAAGCTGAGCAAGTCAGCAACGTTAGAAAACAAGCTTTGAGCATTGCGACTACAAGAGCTCAGGCAATGCATTTAATTGGAATCAGGCCTCTCTTTCTGACATGTGAGCAATGCCATCCAATTTCCCAAACCAGGGAAATGGGGGGTCCTGGCAGCTGCCGCTTCACACGCAGCAATGACACAGAATAGGGCAGGGAGAGCAGCTGCCAAACTCCTACCTTCTACTTGCAATTAAGAACTTTTATTCTGATGTCTAATAAAGCAACGATTAATAGTCAAAAAGACTAAAAATACCTGTACTAATTATAACACAACTAAGAATAACTGTACTATTGATAGCAATAATAGAGCTAATAGCGATAATAAGAATTAATCATGGTAATAAAAACCCTACCACACTTATACTAGGTTTGCCAGGCCAGGTTTTGGTATGGGGGGTCTCTAGAAGCACCTTCTGTGAGAGGCTGCTGGAAGCACCTGCTCCTCCATGTCCTGCAGAGTCAACGCCAGCTGGCTCCAGGACGGACCAGCCGCTGGCCAAGGCTGGGCCAGGTAGAAATGGTGGGAACACCTTTGGGAAAACAGACTGAAGAAAAGCAGTTCTCGTGCAGTTGTAACTGTGGCCAGGGAAGAGCAGGGCGAGAACATGAGAGGAACAACTGTGCACACAGCCAGGGCAGGGCAGGAGGAGGGGCAGGAGCTACTGCAGGTGCTGGAGCTGATTGCCCTGAGATTCTGTGGTGCAGTCCCTGGTGAGGCAGCTGGGCCCCTGCAGCCCATGGAGGGCACAGAGTGCAGAGGTGCACCTGCAGCGCCTGGAGGGGCCCATGCCAGAGCAGGGGGACGCCTGAGTGGAGGCTGTGACCCCATGAGAAACCCGTGCTGGAGCAGGGACCTGGCAGGGACCAGCAACCCGTGGAGAGAGAAGCCCACGCTGGAGCAGGGTCCTGGTAGGACTTGCGAGCCCATAGGAACGTGACCCACATTGCAGCAGTTTATGAAGAACTGCTGTCCCTGAGATGAACTCACCTTGGAGAAGTTCATGGAGAAGCGTCTCAGGGAGGGACCCCATGGTGCAGCAGGGGAACGGCTCCTCTCCCTGAGCAGCAGCAGGAGAAACAACATGTGATGAACTGACCAGAACCCCCATTCCCCATCTCCCTGCACCCACTGGGGGAGGAGGCAGAGCTGGGAAAGAGGGAGGGATGGGCAGAAGATACAGTTATCTTACTTCTCACTCTCCTGGTCTGATTTGGAGAGCAGTTAATTCAATTAATATCACCAATTTCAGACCTGTTTCACCCATTGTGACATTTGCTAAGTGATATGTCCCAGTCCTTATCTCAACCCAGTAAGCCTTCATTCTGTTTTCTGTCTCCTGTCCGTATCTGGAGAGGAGTGAGAGAGCAGCTTTGGTGGGTGTCGGCCATCCAGCCAGGGTCATCTGACAACACTTCCTTTCTCTCATTCTTTCTTTCTCTCTTTCTTTTCACAGGTCACTGTGAAGAGGTTGAGTGGTGCTTTGATGGAGGGAGTGAAGGTGGCAGGGAGCAGCAGGGACAGGAGCCACAGGGATGTGGCACAGGCATCAGAAGGGCCCAGGCAGCTGGCAGGGGCTCTCCCCCTGGCCCAGCAGCAGCCCCGTGCTGTGCCCAAGGCGCTCCCACCAGGGGCTGGGCCCAGAGGCAGGGGGAGACTCCAGTCCCGGGGGCGGCGTCTCTGCCCGGATCCCCGTCCAGCCCAGCCTCCCCCGAGTGCGCAGTGACCGCTGGCACGGCTGCACTGGACAGAGTGACCTGTGGGGACATTGAGAGCTGCCCCCACTGTGACACTGCCCTTGGGATTTCACAGGCACCAAACAAATCACAGCCAGCCCTGCTCCTTGTGATGTCACAGGCACCAGAGCACATGACAGTCCTGCCCCTTGTGATGTCACAGGCTCCAGAGCACATCACAGCCCTGCTCCTTGTGATGTCAAATGTGGAGGCCCATGGCTTTGCCTTAGAGGAATTTCCCTTGAGTGGGCTGTGATTAGCTTATCTCAACCCTCCTAGAAGGATGCTCATTAGGTTAGCACACCTTTTCTTGTCATGGTGAGCTACTGAATAGCTTCTCTTATCCCACCATGCCCTAGTATCCATGTTAATCCTTTGTAACCAATTGGTCTTTCCCCCTTGCTCTCTCCCATAAAAACCTCAGTTATTTCCCTCAGTTCTCTAGGGAGCAGTCGTTCCTGGCTCCCTTCACAGAGCTGCTGAATAATAAAGGAATCTTTGTGGAATTTGCCATAAGACGCTTCCCGTCTCTCTGTCCCTGAGGCAGCCTGGGAAAGCCTTGCAAGCAGAGCTGGAATCGCTGAGATTAAATCACTGACCAGAGCTGATGACTTGTGGCCACAGCTACCCCTTCCTGAGGCTTATCCAGTGGCCAGGAGAACAGACAGAAGATCCCCTAGAAGGCAGTTCCTTGCAGGACTCTCTCTCTCTGGGAAGGCTGGCAGCTTCCTGGGTCTGAAGCATTGAATCTCAAAAGACCCCCTACCAGCCTTCAGTCACAGGTACCAGAGCACATCACAGCCCTGCCCCTTGTGATGTCTCAGGCCCCATGAGTGCCCCAAGTGTGGGAAGAGCTTCTCACAGAGCTCTCATTTCACCAGATACCAAGATGCACCACTGAGGGAAGCCCTGCAAGTGCCCGGAGTGCAAGAAGAGCTTTGTGCCAGTCTAAGGTTGCAATGTAAGATGTTAACCACAAGTATATATTCTATCACCATCTGTTAAAAGCAGGTGGAGCAGTGTTCCTTCTCTCTTCCATGACCCATCCATCATAACTCCAGGGGGCAGGGGGAAATATCTTCTGTTAATAGGCCAGCTGTTAAAGCCAGGTGGGGTAGTTTTGTTTACCCCTTTCAGGACCCATCCTTTGTCCAGGAAGGTATGATAATTGATAAAAGATTCGTGTCAATCATAAAAGTAGTGGGGTTTGTATAAACCAGAATACTTAGGTCTGAAATGAAGCATGGACATTAGATAGAGAAAAATAGAGAAAAATATATATGATTAAATAATTCTCTTTAAATACCCCTGTTATGAATATTGTGTTTTTTAGTAAATTGTATTCAATACCAGTTTGCAAAATGAGGATTTCCCACAGCCTGAAAGATTTTGCAAAATCAGATTTCCTGCCTTTGTGTAATCAATTGCAACCTATCTGCTAAGACCAGACTTCCCACTTCTGCTGTTCTTTATCTACCAAAACCAGATGGTTACTTGACAAATTGTCCGGAGATTTCACAAGCGGTCCCATGGATGTTTTTTTGACCACCACCGCTTACCTGGCAGAATTATGACAACAAAAAAAATAACAGTTATTGATTACTACGAGGAAAAACATCCTATAAAAAGGAGCTGCAAACCAAGGTTTGACAGAGCGTGGAGTGGGCGCTGACCCCTCACGTTCCCCAGCGCTGCTTGCTCCGTCTATATCAAATAAAGCAACTTAAATTTTGCTAAATATGGAGACTTTCTTTCTCATTTATAACAAAGGTATTTTCTGTTAATAAGCCATTAAGTCTCGCTGCATGATTAATCAAATTACATCATCCCATTTGAAATGCCCCACCCAAGGGGAAGAGCCAAGCATTTCCTACCTAAATAAAATCTAAAATTTGAAATATCACAGCAACCTTTTCCCACTAAATTCCTAGAGAAAGACCAGAAAGACCAGGCCCATCTTCATCACCAGTTAAATCTTAAAAAAAAAAAAATCAAAAAGAACACACCCTTCTCCAAAATCATTGCTTCAACAAAACCACATCTGTCACTCCAGTAAAACTATAGCCTGCATGTAATCAGACTGCTACCAACACTGTGACCAATAGGGTGTCAGGTTGCATTCTAACTCTATCAGTGTTTTCTTTTTAATATTACTATACTTTTAATTTTCCCAGTAAAAATCTGATATTCCTATTCCCATATCTTTGCCTGAGAGCTCCTTAATCTCAAAGTTATAACAGAGAGAGAGAGAGTTTACATTTTCCATTTCAAGAGAGGCTCCTGTCTTCCTCAGCAGACACCTGTCTTTAAACCAAGACTGTGTTCCTCCAGCTCCATCCCCCATGGCAGGGTCTGCATTGGATGATCTCCAGTGACCCTGGGTGGGCAGAGTCCTGGTGATCTGTGGTGCCACTGATCCGTGTTGGGGAGACACCTGGCTGGGGGATCCACATCCTCCTGGCTCCCCGTTACCTGTATTTTCTTTGCATTTCTCTTTGTCCTTTCCAAACACCCAAAACTGGGGCAGAAATAAAGATGTTGAACTAAGATGTGGAAGGGGACATGGGGGGATCTTCCAGGGGATGTGGGGGATGCTGAGTTCATGGGACTTCAGGGTTCCTCAGAGGGACTTGGGGGTTGCTCAGGGCTTTGGGCACTGCAGGCCCAGCAGCTCTGTCGGCACTGGGACACCCTGGCAGAGTTTCTGGGGCAGCTGACCAAGGACCCCCTGCCCTGGAACTGTCCCCATGTCCCCCCATCCCGGTCCCTGGTGTGCCTTGTCCAGGATCCCCCTGTCCCTGCTGCCAGCTCCCTTGCCCCCAGCCCATTCCCAAGTCACCCCACTCCTGCTCCCATGCCAGTTTGGATCCCATTCGAGGTCTCATTCCCTGTCAGTGTCCTGAATTCTCTGTCTGGTTGCCTTTCCCAAATTCCCAGGCCCATATTCCTTGTCCTGTTCCCACTGACATATTCCCAGTTCTGCTCCAGTTCCATACTTCCATTTCTATAGTCCCTGTCTTGTTCCAAAGTTCACATTCCTAGTTCTGCTCCCGTACTCAGGTTCCCAATCTTCCTAATCCACATCCCATATTCTCTCTCTGGTTGCTCTTTCCATATTCCCTGTCCCATACCCATGTTTGCATCCCTGGTCCCATTCCCGCTTGTGTCCCGTATTTGGGGTCCATTCCCAGTCACTGTCTCCAATCCCAGTCCCAGCCCTGTATTCCCGGTCCCATTCCTGTATTGCCAGTCGCTGTCCTTATTTCCAGTCCCTGTTCCCTGGTGCCCTTTCTCAGTCCCCACCCCCATTCCCGGTCTCATTCCAGATCTTGGTCCCCATTCCTGGTCCCATTCCCAGTTCCATTCCCAGTGCTGTCCTGTATTCCCAGTCCCATTCCTGAGGGCCGCCTCTCCCATGGGGGCCGAGGGTTTCACAGCTGGGGCTGCCGTGCCACATGAACCCTTCAGCCCTGCTGCTCTCCTTGGCCAGCTGCAGAGAGTACAAGGCTTTGGGCATTGCTCAGAGGCCCCCAGCTGGCCACAGCAGCCCATCCTGCCAGCACCCCTGTGCCTCAGAGCCCTCCCTCATAGTGGGGCCATGCAAGGGCCATGGGCCTGCACGAGGCTCCTGTTCTTGACACAGGAGCAAGGCTGCAGCTCCAGCCTTGGGGCCCTGGGCCGCAGCAGCCCAGGGCAGGCCCAGCTGCAGAGCTCACAGCCCCGGGGTGTTTCACTGGAACACTTCTGAACACTAATCCCCATCCCATATTCTCTCTCTGCTTGCTGCTCCCACATTCCCTGACCTGCTCCCATATTCCCATCCCCGCTCTCATTCCCGGTTCCTGTCCCGTATTCCCAGTCCCATTCCCCGTCCCATTCCAAGTCCCCATTCCCAGTCACACTTCCCGTTCCCGAACCCGGTTCCCATTCCCCGTCCCCATTCCCGGTTCCCGTCCCCTCTCACCCGACGCCGCCGCCATCCCCAGCCCCCCCCCCCCCCACGTCGATCCTCACGTGACTGGGGAAACCCCCGCGGTCCTCCCTCCCACCAATTACAGCGCGCGATCGCTCTGGATTTGCATAACCATGCCCTTGTATGTGGCCCCGCCCACCGCCGGCTGCAGCCAGTGCTCCCAGTCAGAGCGGTCCTGGCAGGGATATCGCTGCCAATTCCTTTCTGGGGCTCTCAGTATCGCTTCCAGTGCTCCTAGTATCGCTCCCAGTGCCCCGCGGGCGCAGCTGCTTTGGAATCCCCCAGGGCAGAACGGGAGGGAGAGTAGCAGCCGCAGAAACACGCAGTTTTCCCCTCAGGCAGCAACTCCCTCGGCTGCGGCAGCATCACCCCCCCTCGGACTCCGCAGGTGAGCTGGGAGGGGAAGCTCGTCCCAAATCAGTCGGCGGAAGGGTCTCCGGGAGGGGTTTTTTGCAGGGCAGGGATCTTGCTGGACCCGGAGCCGGGGGACCCCCGGCAGCCTGGAGGGGTGCGGGAGGTTGGTGCTGAGCGGGCTCTGGGCTCCCCGAGGCTGCAAGGGGCCCTGGCTTCTCCAGCTGCCCTCGGGCAGAGGGACCATCAAACCCAGCGTGCTCAGACCTTGTTTTCCCACAAACCAGGATTTCCCATTCCCCAACCTTGGCCCGATGGAGCAGGGGAAGGAGACCAGGAAGGACAAATCCCCGCAGCAGAACCTCGTGGAAGAGGCCGTTTTGAGCAGCTCCACGGTGCAGCAATCCAACGGGGAGGAAAAGCCCTGGAGATCCCGCATGAGGAGGGGCTGCAAGTGCAGATCAGGGGGATCCCAGGAGGAAAGACGCGGCCAGAGCTTGGAGCTGGTGGTCCATGAGCAGCTTCACGATGGGAAGAAGCCCCACAAGTGCTCAAAAGTTGGGAAGAGCTTCAGTCAGAAATCCAACCTCATCTGCCACTGGAGAATCCACACGGGGGAGCGGCCCTATGAACGTGGGGAATGCGGAAAGAGCTTCAGGATAAGTTCAGAATTGACTGTCCACCAAAGGAGCCACACAGGGGAGAGGCCCTTTGAGTGTGATAAGTGCTGGAAGAGATTTCAGAGCAGTTCTGATCTGCTCAAGCACTATCGCATTCACATGGATGAGAGGCCCTTCTGCTGCCCTGACTGTGGGAGGGGCGTCAAGCAAAACTGCACCCTCGTCAGGCACCGGCGCATCCACACCGGGGAGACGCCCTACGGGTGTGGGGAGTGTGGGAGGAGATTCTCACAGCACTCTAACTTGATCATACACCAACAGAGTTTCCACTAAGAGAAGCTCTGTGAGTGCCCCGAGTGTGGGAAAAGCTTCATGTGCTGCTCCAGCTCCATCCCCCATGGCAGGATCTGTGCTGGATGATCCCCAGTGACCCCCAGTGGGCAGAGCTCCGGTGATCTGTGTTGCCACTCATCTATGTTGAGAAGGCACCCGGCTGGGGGCTCCACATCTTCCTGGCTCCTCGTGGCCTAGATTTTCTTTCATTTCTCTTTGTCGTTAAAAACACCCAAAATCGGGGTAAAGTCATTGTACTAAGGCATGAATCAGGACACGTGGTGGACAATGACATGGGTGGGGAAATGGGAGACGTGGACATGGATGGGTACATGGCCATGGATGGAGACGTGGCAGGACAAAGACATGGGTGGGGATGTGTGAGGACATGTAAGGACACAGCCCTGGGTAAGGGGACATGGACATGAGGGTACATGGACATGAGTAGGAACATGGGGAATATGGATATGGGGGGACGTGGATGGGGACATGAACTGGGATGGCATCAATGCCACCACTTGTGCCACCACAGTGCCACCAGCACCTTCATCTTGGCCATGGCAAAGCGCTGCTCAATGCAGTTCCTGGTGGGAGGGAGTTTGGGGTCATCTTGGGACTGACCGTGGGTCTTGTCCACTCTGCAGTGAGGAGTATCCCTGGCCGGGGAGTCTGGGATGGATGGGGGCAGGAGAGGTTAGACACTGGTCCTGATGGACACCAGAGCCATGGATACCAGCTGGACACTGGTTCAGATGGACACCAGAGCCATGGATCCCACTCTGGATGGACAATGCTCTGGGTAGATCCCAGCTGGACATTGGTCTGGACAACCCTTGGTCCTGCAGACCCCCAGCCTGGCCAGCCCCCAGCACAGATGATCACCAGCCTGGCAACGCCCTGGCCAGCCTCACTGGTCCACCAGCCCATTCCAGTTGCCCCAACCCCAAACACCCCAAAATAAACCCAGTATCAGAACATCAGCTCTGGGTAGTCCCTGCAGAGTGAGGAGGAAACTGAGGCATGAGCTGGGGGGGGTGAGTATGGTGGTGGGAGGGGACTTCAGGACCTAGGGATCCACCCTGGAGATTCCAAAACAAGCACCCAACCCCCAGATTGTCACCGCAGGATCTCAGGCCCCTCAGCTGTCACACCAGGGGGACTCCAGGAGCCACCGTGACTCTGCAGTCCCCTCGAAGGGTGACCCGTGGTGTTCTTCTGGTGTCACCAGTGAGTCCACCGCAGGAGAAGGAGGAGGAGGTGAGGATGTGACTGAAACTCCTGCCCGTTTACATGGGGAGGTTGCGACAGGAACTGGGGCCAAGCACAGGTGGAGCAGTGGAGGTACCACGGGGGGTCAGGGGGAAGGGGAGGACATGGGGACAGTCCCCAAGGTCCCTTCAGGGAATGCTGTGGCAGGGGCAGTGTTTGGGGGGGGGGGGGTGATGTGGGGTGGTGCAGCATCCTCAGGATGATGCAGGGGAAAAGGAAATGGTCGGGAGTGACCCCAAAAATGTTGCCACCACCCCCACCTCGGGGATTGCACAGAGAGGGGGTCCTGTGGTGTGACCAAGCACCCCCTGACTGAGGGGCACCCCAGGGTGATAAAGAGGTGGTCAGGGGTATCCCCAAGGTGTAGGGGGGAAGGGAAGTGTGGTTGGGGCGCAGCAGAAATGCCTCCAGTCCCTCCTGCACTTGGGGCACAGGGGTAGCAGGACACCTGTCACCCTGTCCCCAGCAGGGGTGGAGGCTGCGGGAGGCTGGCATGGGTGGGCAGGAGAACCCAAAAATTTGGAACCCCTGGGTGGTCAGGAAATTTGGGACCCTTCAAGGTGGGGATTCCAGGCTGGGGATGCTTCCCACCACCACCCTCAAATCCAGCTCCTGGACCCACCCAAATTATTCTCCCTACCCCATCACTCCCAAATCTGTCCCCAAAATGCCTCCCCTGTCCCACCAACACCAAATCCAAGCCCAAAATTCCTCTCCCCATCCCACCAGCCCCAAATCCAACCCCTGGTCCCCCCAAAATGACTTCCCGCATGACGCCGCCAGCAAATGCAGCCCCTGAACCCCCCAAAATTGACTCCCCGCCACCACACATGGAGGTGTGAGCCCCCCCGGACACCCCTGAGCCCCCCCCGCACTACTGAAGACCTACAAGTGGCACACTGTGGCCGCCACCACCCCAGGAGGGGACCCCAAAAGGGGAGGGGGGTCCCTGGGGAGCCAGCGCTGGGAGCGGCTGCAGGGCTGGAAACGCTCCTACAGCCACCCCGACAGCGACAGGGCTGGTGACAGGGGTGTCCCCAAGGGCAGCGTGCACTGGGCGCTGATCCAGAGGGTGTTTTCTGTCCCCTCCAAGGTGCCCAAGGAGCCGTGGGGTCTTGAGGGGACACAAGGGACAAGGCCATCCCTGCAGCTGTACCTGCGCCCTGTGGGCAGGAGGAGGGGACACGGCGACAGCAGTGCCAGGGCAGAGCTGGGGACACAGGATGGGACAGTGTAACTTTTTGTTGTGTCCCCTGCCGTGTTGTTGGGCAGGGGAAAGTGACAAGGTTTGTGAGCGCTGGCCTTTCAGGCACTTAGCTTCATGGTTTCTCACAGAAACCTGTAGTTTCCAGCCGGCATAAAAAGACCGGGAGAGCAGCTCAGACTTTTTTCCACAGGCTTTATTATTGTCCGTGAAGGGGTCAGGCTACAAATCCAAAGACAGGGGATCACACATGTACTTTTATAGGTTTTGGGGGGATCACAAGTAAACCAATGGAAAACAGGGTAAACACATTTTGGCTAACTACATTATCTTTCTTTGTTTGGGACAACCAATTATAAAGAACCAAACCCAACCAGTAATATTCTAAAAAGATAGGAAGAGCTTGCATTTTTATAACATGAGTCATTCGAAGCAAGTAGTTTTTCTTATCTCAAAGGAGGTTCCAGGGGACTGTTGAAGGGCTGTTTGCAGAGAGATTCATCTCCTCTACAGGGCAGGTGAGTTATTCTGGAGTGGAAGTTGAGTGCTGGATGCTGAAGTAATTTCAGAGAAGTTCAGAATGTGCTGAGTTGGAAGGGACCCATCAGGATCATTGAGTCCAACTCCTGTCCCTGCACAGGACACCGCAACAATTCCACTATGGTCCTGAGAGCACTGTCCAAATGCTTCTTGTCCCAAGACAGAATTGGGGCTGGGACCACTTCTCTGGGGACCCTGTTCCAGTGCTCAAGCCCCCTCTAGGTGAAAAAGATTTTCCTAATCAACCTAAGCCTCCTCTGACTCAGCTCCAGCCATTTCCTCGAGTCCTGTCCCTGCTCATGAGAGTGAAGAGATTGCTATTATCCTCTGGACACTCTGCAATGGCTTTATGTCTTCTCTATGTTGTGCTGTCCCTCAAGGTGAGGCCACCCCAGTGCAGAGCAGAGCATGACAATCCCCTCCCTGGCCCGGCTGCTGATGCTGGGCCTGCTGCCCCAGGACATGGTGGCACTTTGGACTGCCAGGGCACTGCTGACTCATGTTCCACTTGCCCTTGGCCAGGACCCCTGGGTCCCTCCCCACAGCTGCTCTCCAGCCTCTCCTTCCTGGTCCATACACCAAGGCAGGGGTGCCCCATCCCAGGGGCAGAATCTGACACTGCCCTTGTTAAACTCCACAGTTGGTGATTGCCCATCTCTAGCTGTGAGGTCTCTCTGCAGAGCCTCTCTGACCTCCAGGCAGGTGACGGCTCCTCCCAGTTTAGTGTCATCAGTAAATTCATTGATTATCCCTTCAAGCCCTGTGTTCAGGTCCTTAAGGAAGATGTTGAAGAGCTGGGGCTGGCAGTGGAGCCCTGCAGAACCCACTGGTGACCACTGTCAGTGTGGTGTCACCGCAGTCACTGCCACCCTTGGTGCCTGACCCCTGAGCCAGTTGCTTGCCCATCCCACAATGTGTTTATTCAGCTGTGTGCTGGACACTTTGTCCAGAAGCATTCTGGGAGACACAGTACCAAAAGCTTTGCTGAAATCCAGAAAGATTCCATGTGCTGGCTTTCCTGCATCAACTGATGTGTTTTACCCTGTTGTAGAAGGAAATCAGACTTCACCAGCAGGACCTTCCCCTCATGAAGCCATGCTGACTCTGACTGATGCCTGTATTGTCCTCCAGGTGTTTTTCAATACTTCCCAGAATAAACTTTTCCATTATTTTATTTGGTATTGAAATGAGACTGACTGGCCTGGAGTGTCTGGGGTCCCCCTTCTTGTCCTCCTTGACATTTGTACATTTGCCAGATTCCAGCCAGCTGGGACCTCTCAAATCCCAGATGTGAGCTCTGTGTATACTTTGATTACTCCAGGGGAAGCAGCCTGCTCAGACCCGCATGTCTGAGCTTCTATTTTCCTCAGGCAAACCCACTCTGAGGGCAGCAATGGTTAAAAGAATAATTAAAAATACTTCCCATATACAGGCACAAAGTCATTGCAGATAAAACAATCTTTACAAAAGCTCTTTAAGGTGAGACTCACAGGGCAAAAGTGGACTGCCGTGAAAGTCAGGTTGGAAAAAAAAAGTCTTAGTCATGTCTGTATTTAGTATAAAATCCCAGTTTCAGGAGAAGTTGAGGAATGTGTTATTCCAGAAGGAATTGTCTTAAGTAGATATATTGTACTTGTTCTTTGCAAAGCAAAGGAGTCTGTCCCATTCTGCTGTTTAAATTAAACTGTCTGATTACATTTCAGGGATTTTGGTGGCTTGGAAACAGTTTGGTGCAATTTTGTGAGCATTCTCTTTCTGTGCATTTCAGCCCTATGTTTGAGGAGCAGTCTCCTGTGTTTTCCTGTAGAAAGCAGGCGTTATTTGGCTGGATGTGTGGGGCATAACTCCAGCAAACTCACACAGTGATAATAGAAAATGCTTCTGTTTTTATACTCTATTTTATATACATATTCACTGATTTTCCTGGAATAAAGATACATATTATAATCCTTTCTCCCAAAATCATTAACATATTTAATGTCCATCATGTAGATGCCCATGTCCCCAAGAGTTGGGCTAATGTGGAGCACTGACACAACGAGCAGATAGATCAGGCTGCAAGGATAGAGGTGTCACAGATAGACTTAGACTGGCAACACAAAGGAGAATTGTTCCTGGCTCGATGGGCCCATGATGCCTCAGGTCATCCGGGCAGAGATGCCACCTATAAGTGGGTATGAGATAGAGGGGTGGATCTCACCATGGACAGTATTTCCCAGGTTATCCATGACTATGAGATGTGTGCTGCCATCAAGCAAGCCAAGCGAGTGAAGCCCCTCTGGTATGGGGGGCGGTGGTCCAAATATAAGTATGGGGAGGCCTGGCAGATTGACTACATCACACTGCCTCAGACACGCCAAGGCAAGCGTTACGTGCTGACCATGGTAGAAGCCACCACTGGATGGTTGGAGACCTACCCTGTGCCTCATGCCACTGCCCGCAACACCATCCTGGGCCTGGAAAAACAAGTCCTTTGGAGACATGGTACCCCTGAGAGAATTGAGTCAGACAATGGGACTCATTTCAAGAACAGCCTCATAAGCACCTGGGCCAGAGAACACGGCATCGAGTGGGTGTACCACATTCCTTATCACGCACCAGCGGCTGGGAAAGTGGAACGGTGCAATGGGCTGCTTAAAACCACCTTGAAGGTGATAGCATAGGGTTAAAATGTTTCTAAAATCATGGGAATTGTATAAATTTAGTGGATGGTAAGGTAGGCCTGGGGAACTAGGCCCTGGGAATGGGAACTAGGCCCTGGGAACAAATTAGATCAGGTGAAACTGCACCTGTGTAATCACCGTATGATAAATGATACGATTGTTTGGTAGTTGAATATAGTTATTGTTTAATTGTAATAAGAATCATGAGAAAAGGTGTTTGGAGGACCTGATGAAAATTAGAGTAATTCATGCTTGGATAAGATCAATGTATACAATAGAACAATATGAGTTTAATAATTAATATATAGTTACATAATTAAAAGGGTATAAAATCATGTTCATCTCAAATCCATGTTGGGGTCAGATTTGGGTTTGTAGCCCAGTTCCCAGAGCTCTTCAATAAAAGCACCTGCATATAATCATCCTGTGACTATATGTTTCCACGCTAACATTTTGGTGACCCAGATGGGACCTTGTGAGTGCTGCTGATGACCCCATGACCTGATCACGCTCCAGCCGGCACCAAGGGATTCTCGGGGAGCCCATCGGCACCAGGACCCCCCACCGCTGACAACGTCCCCTGGAGAAAGGTAAGGTTCTTTTAATCTGGTCTGGTTGCCTGCCAGTTAGACGCAGCGAAAGCTGTGTGTTGTTGGGCTAAGGAATTCCTGGTATTGCCTAGGCACCGTCTGTCAGTCAATCGCAAAAGCATTGCAGGTTCAGCATCAGGGGTCTATTATAGCTGTAACATGGAGAAGTTCAAATGGATTTTGGGCGGCAATGCCCCCATACTACACACTTATCCTTTGGGGTGCTTAATAGCACATTGGAAGGAAGGTAATTTTGGGCACGAGTTACGTAAGGTTAAGTTGATTGATTATTGCAACACTTGGTGGCCAAAATATGTCTTGCATATAAAATAAAAAATTAAAAAAGGTTAAAAAAAGAGAGAAAAAAAAAGGAAAACGTGGCTGAAAAACGGTTCTTTGCAATATGACATGATTTCACAGTTATTGATGTTTTGTAAACAGGAAAGGAGATTGGATGAAGTTCTGTACATTGATTTGTTTTCCTGTTTGCAGGAAAAACCAGAGTGGCTGGCTCAGTGTGGGTTAATGATTGTTAAAATACCTGAAAACAATAATTGCATGGGTTGTGTCCAAGGGAAGCGTTGTTTAGAACACCTGGCATTGGATGAAAGTTTATATTGGAAAAATGATATAGATGGTGAATTGCTGGTAGCCCTCACGGCATCAAGGGAATCTGACCCTACCTCACCTGACCCTATTTCACCTGACTCACTTACACCCCCCTGCCAAAAGATACCCTCCTCCCTCACCTACTCGTGCTCAGGGATACCCTCCTCCCTCACCTACTCGTGCTCAGGGATACCCTCCTCCCTCACCTACTCGTGCTCAGGGATACCCTCCTCCCTCACCTACTCGTGCTCAGGGATACCCTCCTCCCTCACCTACTCCTGCTCAGGGATACCCTCCTCTCCCTCCAACGCCTCCTTCACCTGCTCCTATCTTCCTGTACCCTCTTTGCTGTCTTCACCTGCCCCTCCTTCCCCAGAAAGTGACCAAGATGTAACTGTAATACAGAGATATGGGGAGGGTGCAAAAGGAGTAGATAGTAGTGGGAGTGATGAAGATAAACCACTAACCCCTATTGCTCGTTGGACATGATTAAAATTAGCCCCGGCTTGGTCTAAAACAAGAGAGGGTTTATTAAGATCAGACAAACAAAAGAGAACTGTAGTTGCCCCTTTGAGACAATGAGCGGGAGTGGACAGACCGTTTTTTGTAAATGTACTCTTTTCCCCAGGAGATTTAGTAATTTGGAAGCAGTCAGCTTGGACTTACAGCGAAAACCCTGATAAAGTGGCCAGAGTAGTGAAAATTATTCTGAAAACTCAAAATCTGGACTGGGATGACATCCAAGTTATATTAGATACTCTAATGGCCTCTACCAAAAGGAAATGGTAGTTAGTGCAGCCAGGGAAAGGGTGAGAGAAGAAATTTGCAATGGGACTTTGGATTATAACTTTCCTACTGTGGACCCATTGTGGCATCCTAGTAGTCCACCTGGAGTGGATATGATGGGGCTGAGGAAATATCGAGGGTGGATGTAGGTGGGGGGGTTCAGGGTGCCATGCCTGGGACTGTGAATTGGTCCAAATTATATGAGATCAGGCAAGAAAGGGGGGAGTCTCCAGCTGCCTTTCTGGAAGGACTTGGGGAAGCAGCCAGGAAATATACTGACCTCCAGGTAGATGCAGAACAGGTGAAAATTCAGCTTGCTCTTGTCTTTCTTGGCCAATCATGGGATGACATTGGGAGGGAGTTGCAGAGATGGGGGGTGGGGGGGATGAGTTAAGAAGTTTGGACAGGTTGCTTGAGGTAGCTTGGACGTTTATAACAATAGAGAAAAAGAGGTTAACAAGCAGCAGGAGCAGAATCTCTTGGCAATAGTACAAGGAAATTCAAGGGGAGGTGCTAGAAGCAGCTGAGGCAGAACTATGGGGAGGGGTGGGTTTGGCAAGGGCGGCAGAGGGTCAGTCATGCAAGGGTTGGGCTTGAATCAGTGCCCATTGCAAACAGCATATTGCAAAAGCCGTACAGGTCAAACAGTATCCTATAAAAACAGAAGCACGGCAAGGAATAGCAAAGACTATTGATAAATTCTATAATATCAAACTCTAGAAGAATGTGAATCAGAATATAATACACCAATATTCCCAGTAAAGAAACCCAATGGGGATTATAGGCTAGTACAGGATCTAAGGGCAATAAATAAAATAACTAGACATTTATCCAGTACACATTGCTGACATCTATAAAAGAGATATATAAATGGTTTACTATAATTGATCTAAAAGATGCTTTCTTCTGCATACCCTTGACAAAGAAAGTAGGAAACTGTTTGCCTTTGAGTGGGAAAATCCAGGAAATGGAAGAAAAACCCAGCTCACCTGGACATGACTACCCCAAGGATTTAAGAACAGTCCGACCCTATTCAGAAACCAACTGGCAAAGGAACTAGAGATCTGGACCAAAGAGGGGCAAGTACTGAAAGACCAATACCTTTTGTTGCAGTATGTTGATGATATACTGATAGCAATAGAAGAAAAGGCAACCTGCATGAAGGGAACAATTGAGATTTTGAATTCACTGGGAATGGGAGGGTACCAAGTGTCTAGAGAAAAGGCACAAATTGCCCAACAGACTGTAATTTACCTGGGATGTGAAATCTCACAAGGACAGAGAAAACTAGGTACTAACCATATCCAAGCTATTTGTGCTATTCCAGAGCCCCAGAATCTTCACGAGCTGCGAATCTTCCTTGGAATGGCAGAGTGGTGTAGTCTGTGGATCAAGGACTATGGGCTAATTGCCAAACCCCTGTATGAAGCTCAAAAGACACAGCCCTTCACTTGGGGCAAACCACAGAAAGAGGCCTTGGTAAAATTGAAAGAAGCACTGACAATTGCTCCAGCATTAGGGTTACCTGATCTGTTTAAAGGCTTTCAGCTGTTTGTACATGAAAGGCTTCACCTGGCACTGGGAGTCCTGACTCAATGTTTGGGAAGCTGGAAAAGGCTGGTGGGCTATTTTTCCAAACAACTTGACAATGTAAGTGCCGGATGGCCTTCATGTCTGCGGGCAGTTGCAACCACTGTAATGTTGATACAAGAAACCAGGAAACTCACGGTGGGAAGACACATAGATGTCTATGTGCCACACACAGTAACCACTGTTTTAGAGCAAAAGCGGGGGGACACTGGCTATCTCCAAGCAGGATGATAAAATTCCAGGTAATCCTGACCAAGCAGGATGATGTCACATTAAAGACAACTAACTTTTTGAATCTAGCCTGGTTCCTAGGTACCACAACTGAAGAAGGCCCATTAGAGCATGACTGTGTAGAAGACCTAAAAGATGTCCCATTAGTGCAACCAGAGTGGGAGTTATTCACAGATGGAAGCAGCTTCATGGGGAACTGAATCAGATACGCTGGATATGCGGTAACAACAATCAGTACAGTAGTTGAGGCAGAAGCATTACCACCAAACACATCTGCCCAAAGGGCAGAACTGATTGCCTTAACCAGAGCACTAGAATTGAGTGAAGGGAAAAAAGAGAACATATGGACTGACTCAAAATATGCTTTTGGAGTAGTACATGTGCATGGAGCACTGTGGAAAGAAAGAGGACTGCTGTCTTCTCAGGGTATGCACATTAAACATCAAGACACAATCCTGCAACTAATAAAAGTAGTGCAAAAACCTGAGCAAATGGCAATTATACACTGTAAAGCACACCAGTCAAGAGGTTCTAAAATTTGTGAGGGAAATCGAAAGGCAGACTGGGCAGCCTGACAGGTTGCTCAAAAGGTGCAAACAGCAATGGCATTGATACCTTTAAAACTTAATGTATCTCAATTCAATTTGCCTCCAAAACCAAAATATTCAGAAGACAAGAGACTGGGACGTTTGCTGAATGCACAAAAGAATTCAGAAGGGTGGTATGTAACTACACAAGGGCAAACAGTGGTATTCCCCCCCCCCCCCCTTAATAATATGAGAAATTTTACAAGTTAAACATAGTGAATGTCATTGGGGTGCAGAAGCACTGGTGAAATTGCTAAAACAAAATTTAATCTCAGTATGAATGTTAACAATGGCAAAATCAGTAATGACAAAATGTGAGATTTGCTTGAGAAACAACCCAGTGGCTAGACAACAGACACAGCTAGGAAGAATTCAGGTAGGGATAGAACCAGGAGACTATTGGCAGGTAGATTTTGTAGAGTTACGAGAACCTCAAGGATACTCGATAATATCTCTTAATGGGGGTTGACACATTTTCTGGATGGCCAGAAGCCCTTCCCTGTCACTCAAACCAAGCAAAAGAAACAGCTGAATGGTTACTACAAGAGATCATTCCCAGATTTGGGGTGCCTATAGGGATATCATCAGATAGGGGCCCACATTTTATAGCCACAGTGGTAAAAGAGGTGAGTAGGTTGCTAGGAATAACCTGGGACATCCACACACCATGGAGACCCCAGTCAAGTGGACAGGTAGAGAGGATGAATCAGACATTAAAGAGGCAAATCAGTAAAATATGCCAAGAAGCCAAACTGCCATGGCCACAAACTTTACCCATAGCAATGCTGAGGATTTGGATAAAGCCTAGAAGTGGGATGTTAGTCAGTCCTTATGAGATATTGTATGGGAAACCATATGAATCTCCTGAACCTAATCCAAATGTATATGTCACAGGGAAGCAGGAAGTGCATAATTATGTTCTGTCTCTTGGGAAAACTTTAGCTCAGCTTTCGAGTGCCCTCATGTGGAATAGGCCACTGACTCTTTGAGAATCCAGTTCATGACATCAATCTAGGAGACGACATGTACATTAAGACTTGGGACGAAGAACCATTAAAAGAAAGGTGGAGTGGACCCTACCAGGTGCTGTTGACCACTTTTACAGCAGTCAAGGTGGCTGGAGTGGATCCCTGGATACACTATACCTGAGTGAAGAAAGTCTGTCCTGGACTGTGGACTGCACAAGCTGTAGGACC
The DNA here is from genome assembly GCF_963662255.1 of Cinclus cinclus. NCBI lineage: Eukaryota > Metazoa > Chordata > Aves > Passeriformes > Cinclidae > Cinclus > Cinclus cinclus. The sequence goes on along the minus strand of NW_026912059.1, from coordinate 58,267 downwards.
AACAAAGCTGCAGATAAGATGTGTTTAATTGTTTTAAATGATGTCAGGAATTGTGCCAATGCTCATTTTATGGTTATTAATATTAATGTCACCAGCTGGAATTAATGTTACTTTGGGATATGGAATGCAAAAGGATCAACTGACCACTCTTCATTCCAGAATGAAGAGGGAGGTCCAGGCAGAAACTCAGGTGATAAAAGTTTCCAATGCAATTTGGGCTGAGAATGTAATGATTGGATTAGTCAAAGACTTTGCCAAAATGCAAAACACCAATACCGAAGGCAGCGGGAGACCCAATAAGCTGGGGAATCCTAACATCAAAATTATCTGAAATACAAAAGAACAAAACAATACATGTAAACAAGTACCACAGTCGAGGCAAATAATCAAGGAGACCTGGAAAGTAATAGGGGAATGGACGAGGCCTTTGAGAAAACAGGACTGTATTTCAAGTCATGGAAAGGTAGGACAAATCATAGAATAGTGGGTTGAAGATCAAAACCTTGCAAACTGGGAATGCTTCTTGCCACGCTACAAAAAGATTAAAGAGAATATCACAGAGACCACTCTTGTATGGAAGTGTGAGGAAAAAGATTGGAAAGGTCAAACAGAACCCTGGGACAGTGTGTGGTCCATGAGTATACTTCAGAAATTTCAATATACGGCAAATACCCCTTGGTGCATTAAAATGGGAAGGACCTGAGAATGAAACAGATCCAGCAGTGATGAACACTGCCATTAGCAGTAGAATAAAGGCAGAAATAGTGAGTTGGTGGGCATGTAATAAAACTTATGATTGCACTTCTGACAACATAAAGGTAAAACAAATGCCACCACTAGCAGTAGCCTTGCAAATTGGTTGTGCCTGCAGAGGGATCAAACACAAACGAAGTAAAGTGAATTATAAGATAATAGTGGGATGTGGCAAAAGCACAATCCAAAGTCCAGGACAATTTGTATGGGCAACAAGTGATGGTACCTGGACAACACATCTGCCTGTAGATTTGGGAAAGTAAAAGAAATTACCTGGGCCTGCCTACTTTATGTCCAGTTTGGAAAAAATCCCCATTTAAAGGAAAACATGAACTTCTGCAGATAAGAACAAGATGAGAAGTTCCAGATCAGGATGAAACTTGGCAAGAACCCTCCAGTGGAGTGGAATTTGGGTGGGCCCGAGAGTCTTTATTCGGTCCTATAACAAACTACCAAAATAGAGAAATGTTATATAAACTTACAGGTCAAGTAGATACACTAGAAAGAGTCACCCAGGAAGGATTTGAAGAACTAAATGTTCAATTACAAGCAACCACAAAAATGACTTTACAAAACCAATTGGCCTTAGATACATTACTCCTTAAAGAGGACGGGGCATGCAGATTTTTAAATGGACAAATTGATCATTGCTGAATCCACATCCCAAACATAACTGCAGATGTAGAATATTATATCAGTCAGTTGAAACAAATAAGGTATTAGGCACAGAAGAACAAAAGGACTTGACTACGAGCTGGTTAGACAAAATCTTCAAAGGGTTAGGATGGAATGTGAGTTCATGGGTTAGGTCTATCATTGAGAATTTGGTAATCTTACTAATTATGTTCTTAGTGATTTGGTTAGTCTACAGAATCCTGAAAAGAGAAATACAGAAAAGGATATCCTGGAACTGAAAGATAATGAAGACACTGACACAGGACAGAAATCCACACCCATCATCTTCAGGTTCCTCGGTTTGTGACAACATCCATGACCATGGTTACAACAACCATGGATTTGAAGACGAACATCAAGTAAAAACTCAGAAGCCAAGAGGACTGTATCAAGTGAAAGCATTTGCACTTATTATAGTGAAGTAAAAATACTTTCAAAGGGGGGAAATGATAGCATAGGGTTAAAAATGTTTCCAAAATCATGGGAATTGTATAGATTCAGGTGATGGTAAGAAAGGTTGGGTCTGGTAGGCCTGGGAATGGGAACTAGGCCCTGGGAACAAATTAGATCAGGTGAAACTGCACCTGCGTAATCACCATATGATAAATGATACGATTGTATGGTAGTTGAATATAGTTGTTGTTTAATTGTAATAAGAATCACAAGAAAAGGTGTTTGGGGGACCTGATGAAAAGTACAATAATTCATGCTTGGATAAGATCAATGTATACAACAATATGAGTTTAATAATTAATATATAGTTACATAATTAAAAGGGTATAAAATCATGTTCATCTCAAATCCATGTCGGAGTCAGATTTGGGTTTGTAGCCCAGCTACCAGAGCTCTTCAATAAATGCACCTGCATATAATTATCCTGTGATTATGTGTTTCCACGCTAACAGGGTGGTTTCCCTCCCCCTTTCTTCCCTGGTGAATTGGATACTTAATATAGATTGTAATTCCATCCAATTATACCTACTTAGTCTGAGGAATTGATCTAGTCTCTCAGATAACCCTGTAGGATCTTCCAATAGTTTTCCCATCTCTTTTTTTTAGTTTCTTACCTCCCCTGTGTTCAAGGGAACATTTACAAATCCAGTTAATTCAGTCTGTTGTCCCGCTAATGGGACTTCCCTCAGGGGGTAAAGGGGAGCCTTTGTGTCATTATCTCCCTCCTCTCTGCTGATCCTATCGCTCCTGGTATTTCTTTGACTCCAGGGAGTCCTTTGAGCTATTGGAGTACCAGAAGGGGAGGGAGCAGAGACATTGGGGGGGGGGGCTCCTGTATTTTTTGTATTATACGGAGGTGGGAGATTATCAAGGGATTCCCAGCTAACCTTTTTTTTATCCTCATCCTCTTTTTCCTTGAACGTACATCCCGAGAATGGTTTATGCTGTTCTGTCCACAGAGCAGCACAGTCACATTCCTCTCTGTTAAATGGTTCTTTACAAGCAACATATGTGTTTAATGCTCGACAAATCCACCCCTCAAACGATCTGAACATGGCCCAATACAGATTATCTCTACGGATCATTTCTTTGGTCCACTTTATTAAACAAATATTGAATCAATTTTTCTTTACTTTTTCATTTGTATAATTCCCTTGTGTCTCAACGTCATTCCCAAAGGGCTGCCCGGTGGTATTTCTGGCAACCTACTGGTCGGGTTTTTTTTTGTTTTTTAAATTTTTTTAAGAACTTTGACCCCTTCATGGGTAGTTTGGACTTAAAACCTTACTCTTTCTTTGTCCTATTTTTACCTCAAAGGAGTGTTTTGAGGTATTTGTGCTCCCCCTTGTATTCTGCCTCTCCATGGGTCAGGATGGGAAGGAATTCTGCCTCTACCTGGGCTTGGGATGGGAAAAAGCAGCTTTTTCCCTCTGCCCCTCTGACTCCTGTGTTGCTCTCCCCCCTTTTTCCCCCCCAAGTCCCACCTCTGCCTGAGATGGGATGGAAAAATGTGGGAGTCCAGAGTGTTCCCCTGGCTTCCCTGGATGCCTCCAGACCCTCCAGGCAGGGGGCTCAGAGGGCTTGGTATAGTGCCCAAGACCCCTGGGGACTGGATTTTAGTCCCTGGAAAAAATTACCAACATTGCAGGAAGAATTACAAGTCACATAAATTAAGTAGAGTATAAATTAGATTGTTAGAAGGTAGAAAAGTGAGTTTTTAGAAATGTTTATATTAGGGGCTTTAAAGCTAAGATGGAGGACTTTGGGCATGGTATGTCTTTTCTTCTTCTTCTTCATGTCATCCACCTTCTGAGTCAGGATGGCATTACTGGATTGGTTTGGGACAAAGTTGGACAGTGTAATAAAGGTGTCATGTGTTGGACAGTAATTGTAAACATTAGGTATGTAATTTATAGTATAAAAGATACGTCCTGCCCCAAGGGCATGGAGAGTGTGCCTTGGATCAAGCTACTTCACAGACCTCTGTTAGTTAAAGAATTTCTTAGATAAGAAAGAATAAACAACCTTGGAAACCACAGAAAACGGCTTCCTAATTCTTCTTCGGTGCTCGAGCTGGGAAAACTTGAACTCTAAACCACCTAAATGTCCTGTTGTGGGTGATCTCCAGTTCAGGAGACCCCACAGACAGTGACATCTGGCGTCCCTGGGTGGGCATGGCTCACAAATGTGACCACACACCCTGAATAACAGAGAGAGGCACACCACTGGAGAAGACTGCAGAAATTTTGACCTCTGCTGAGAGAAAGCCAGCTCCAGATTCGACTCCGAAGGGAGGAAACCCGGGAACTCCTCACCCCTGTGCTCGACTGGCCAGAGATCAGGAAAAACCGTCCAGCTCGACTTTGAAGACTTGCCTTTGGGTAAGACAGGTCAAAATTCATAAACTATGGGGGGTGGACTCAGTCAGGAACAAATAAGCCTTTTATCCACCTTAAAAGGTGTGGCATCTGCTAATCCCATCCCCATCTCAGATAAAGAACTTAAGAATTTACTTTTGTGGGTCAGACTAAGGTATCCACATGCTGAAATAAATTTGTTATTTGAGCCAGGTTTTTGGCAGGAAATAAATCGTTCTTTGTTTCACTTAGCAACTCTAAGAGACAGGGAGACAATAAAGCTTTTGTCTCCTGCCAGGATAATGCTAAAAGTCCTATCTCGCAGAAATGCGGGCTTATCCATTTGTCAGAGGGCAATCTAAGGTCCTCACCTAGCCATCAGCTGGGGGAGCGAGGTTTTTTACCGTCTTGCCATCAGCAAGTGGAACAACAATGGTCTAGCCAGCAGCAGACCGTTACTGGTTATCAGCCAGTGGACGAACCTTGCTACCAGCAAGGTGCAATTAATATAGATGAAGGGCCTGAGGAAGGTCAAGGTATATGCCCTGAATTACTAGAATCTCCAGAATCACCCATTTTCCCTGAATTACCCACAGTACTTTATCCAAAGCCGGGAAAAATTAAGTTAGAAATATTTCCCAGCGTGTTAGAGCACCTAGACTTTCTTTTCTTTAGCCCTTCAGAAACCTTGTCCCCAGAAAGCGGGAGGGAGCTGCAGACGACTCCCGGGGAGGCAGGGGGGACAAGGGGGGAGGCGGGAAGCGCGAGAAAGGCAGATAATACCGCGGAAACAGCGGGGAGCGGAGCGGGCTCGGTGCGCGGCATTGCCGAGGTAGGCGGGACGCAGCCGTCCGCGGCGCCGACCGAGACGCGCGGATTGGCAGCGGCGGGGGGCAGAGCGGTCCCGGTCCCGGAGGCGGCGGGAAGGGCGGCCCAGACCGCGGCGAGCGCGGCAGCGGCGGTCCCGGCCCCAAGTGCAGCGACGGGGATGGAGACCCCGGCCCCGGTAACGGCGGGCGCGACAGGGAGCGGCACATGCGCGGTGATAGTAACACAGGCAGTGGATAGCGCTTGCGCGGTGCGTGCGAAACGCGGCGAGCATGCGCGGGAGACTCGAAACTCGGAAGTGTCAGCGATAGGGACCGGGAACCCAGATACGGAGAGACGCCGTATAGGGCGTGGTAAAAACAAAGAAACCGCTCAGATGAGAGCCAATCAAGCTCGGAAGGGCATGAATTCAGTGACAGCGATAGTGATTACGATAGGAGAGGAGGCATGTCCAAGAGCAGGGCAGCGTCTTCTGGGCAGAGAGGAGGCGCGGTCGGGACAGGAGTGGCCACACCCCCGGGGCTCTGCGAGTGGAGCCGGGGCGTGCCCAAGCAAAAGGTGTTTCCATGGACACAGACTTGGTCGAGCCTCGGTTGCCATGGCAACGGCAACAGAAAAGTAGATTGTTACAAACGTAGGCAGCAGCTCCATCTGGTGGCGGAACCCTAACATTACAAGACTTTTTTCCGATTTCTTATAAAAAATCGTCTTTTAAAAAGAAAATACAGGAAGTTCCTCATGAGCAACGGCATGATACATTATATATTACAGTGTCGGAGGGGATTCTGGCGTGGACAGCAGATGCCAGTGCAAATCAAGGACAATTGGTTACAATACCAAAAGATGTTTTTTAGGCTTTTTTACAGCAGATGGGAACAACTCTGGAATCTCGTCCAAAGATGAGGGCAGATTTTCCACAGACTCTTCAGGCGACTCTTGAGTCACAGATGCTCGTTCCACAGCCAGGACCAGGAACAACACAACAAAGAGTGCAGGTACCAGTGAGGCCCGTGAATAAAGCTGCAGCGTGGACACAAACACATCAGATGGCTCCTCTTTACAGGCCAATTTCCATGGAAGCACAGCCACCTGCAGAGCAGACATTAATAGATTGGGCACATATAAGGCTGAATCTAGCAAAAGATAATGTCCTGTGACTGGAACAGGTGACATCGCCATGCCAGTCAATTATGATGTCCAAGGGCAAAATCCAAGGTGAGAAAGGTTGAATCATGAAGTAGTGAAATATTTAATTAAGGCAATCAGGGACAATGGACTGGGATCTTCATATTTCAAACAGCTTTTGAAAGGTACTTTTAATATATATGAGTTAACTCCGTACGATCCCAAGTCTCTTGTTTCTCTGATTCTCACAGACACAGAGGAACTCATCTGGGACAACAGATGGAGGAGGGCTCTGCAAGAACTGAGAACCAGATATCAAGGTGGGCCGAATGCAGCTCTCACCTTGGCAGAATTAGCAGGTGATCCTCCGAAAAACAATCCAGCTCAGCAAGCGAGACTTCCATGAGAAGTGTTAACAGATATCAAAGAAGCTGCACGCAAGGCAATTCTGCAAATTGCACTAGCAGGCATGCAGGACACAATTGATACAGACATCAGACAGGGCATGTCTGAACCCTTCTCTTTATTCACAGACAGACTCACACAAGCCGTGAACAGGCAAGTCACTGATGAAGCAGCCAAACCACATTTGTTAAAGAGTCTTGCATTTGCAAATGCCAATCAAGAATGCAAAAGAGTTATTAGTGCAATTCCTGGTCAGCCCTCTTTATCAGAAATGGTTGAAGCCTGGAATAAAGTAGGCACTCCACAGCATATAGCTTCAAGAATACAAGAATAAATGGAACGAGTACTTCAAGCACAAAATGAAAACTTTGAGCAGGTTCTTGTGAATTTTAAAAAGAAAAATAACTCCCCTGAAGGACAATGCTACAATTGTGGGGGTTTTGGACATTTTAAAAAAATTGTCCTCAGCTTGCAAAGACTGGCAAGCCATCAGAGCTTTGTCCAAGATGCAGGAGACGAAAGCATCTTGCAAGTGAGTGTTACTCTCAGACAGATGTTGATGAAAAACCATTACCCATTCCAGGAAACTTCGAAAAGAGTGCGGGTCGTCAATGTGCGATGACAGAAGTAATGGCAATAACACAGGGAACAACAACAGCACAGACGGCACAATTGTTAGGGAACGTCAATCAGACTCCCTCTGCAAGACGCTTGCAGGTGTCCCCTGTGGCCGAGAATTATTACCACCCAGAGCACAATGCATCCTGGCAGCTTCCAAAATAATATGCTTCCTGAGTGGAGAGCAGAGATCGATACCTACAGGAGTCAGAGGATCTTCTCAGAAAAGGCAAGACTTTTTGATAATAGGTAGAGACAGAAATAGTATTTTTGGTCTGATCATTTATCAGTCATTTCAGCAGAGTATAATGAAGATCTGACAGTTTTAGCTAGAGCTCTTCAGCCACCATTAACTATTCCAGAGAATACTCAGCAAAAGCAATTGCTTTGCCACCTCACCCACTGGAACATCAAGTTATGACAGCATTAGGCCAAGATCATCCTTATTATAATGATCATGTAGAAGTTCACACTACATGGCTGAAACACATAGGTCACAAACCAATTATTACTTGTGAGTTGACACATAATGACAAAAAACTAGTTATCACAGGAATGCTTGATACAGGAGCAGACATCACACTTGTTTCATATATTTTCTGGCCAAGAGAATGGAATTTGGTAGTACCTTTGGGTCGAATCACAGGCATAGGAGGAAGCTCCGTATGTCTGCAAAGTGAGAATGCAATAGTAATCTCAGGGCCAGGAGGAAAACCAGCTATTACTCATCCTTTCATTGTGCAAAAGCCATTTACAGTATGGGGAAGAGACCTTTTGGCACAATAGGGCGTGAGTCTGAAAGTAGATTTTTAGTGGGGCTCACTGTGGCACTCACAACACTGAATTTGACATGGAAGACTGATAAACCTGTTTGGGTGGATCAGTGGGTCTTGGAGAAGAAGAAATTGAGTGCTTTGAAGAGTTTAGTCAAAGAATAGTTGCAAAAAGGACATATCAAGCCAACAAATAGTCCCTGGAATTTTCCAGTGTTTGTCATTCGGAAGAAGACTTTTGGTTCATGGAGACTGTGTCATGATCTCAGGAAGCTGAATGAAATCATGAAAGAAATGGGACCACTTCAACAAGGACTTCCTTCTCTCACGATGATTCAGAGAGATTGGCCACTTGTGATCATTGATCTCAAGGATTGTTTCTTTAGCATACCACTTCATCCAGATGATGCTCATTGAATGGCATTCTCTGTTCCAAGTTTAAACAGAGAAGAACCTTAGAAAATATATCATTGGGTGGTTTAACCACAAGGCCTCAAGAATTCGCCAACAATTTGCCAGTGGTACATGGCGCAAGCTTTGGCTCCAGCAAGGAAAAGTATCCTGAAGTGAGGATCATTCATTACATGGATTTGCTCATTGCGGCATCGACACAACAAAAGCTACAAGAAGCTCGTGACTGTGTGATTACAGAAGTGCAAAAGGCTGGACTGGAAATCAGCACTTCAAAGATTCAAGAGATTGCACCTTGGAAATACATCGGATGGAAAATCATGGAGCAGACAATAAAGCCTCAGAAAATAGAAATCAGCTCAACAATCAACAATTTACAAGATCTACAACAATTTCTTGGAGAGATAAAATGGATGAGACCAATTTTAGGAATCAAAACTGAGGATCTTTCATCTTTGTTCAATCTTTTGAGAGAAGACAATAGTATCAAATCTCCCAGAACTCTCACACCAGAAGCACAGAAAGCTCGGGAGAGAGTTGCAGAAATCATACAACAAAGACAGGCACATCATTATGTAGATTTACTACCTTTTTGTTTAGCGGTGTTTTGAGAAGAGACACAGCTATATGGTTTGATTTTTCAATGAGACGAGTCTCAGAGAGACCCTCTTTTAATCATAGAGTGGATTTTTTTTATCTTACGGGTCCCTGAAAACGATTCTCACAAACCTGGAAATGATGTCTCAGATCATAATAAAAGGGAGGACAAGGTTGATGACAATGGCAGGCAGAGATTTTTCAATAATGTATCTACCTCTCAAAAAGCAGTACTTTGACTGGGCAAATCAAAAATCACAAGATTTAGCAGTTGCATTGTTAGATTATACAGGTGTTTGTACAATTCATTATCCAAGTCACAAGATGTTAAAAGCAAAATTAAGTTTTAGAGAGAAACCAAAAATAAGAGAGGAACCATTGGATGGAGTCACAGTATTCACTGATGGTTCAGGAAAGACTCACAAATCAGTAATTACATGGCAAAATTCAGCTATAGGAAAATGGGAGTCAGATGTGAAAATAGTGCAAGGTTCACCACAGATTGTAGAATTAGCAGCAATGGTCAGAGTTTTGGAATTGTTTCAGCAGCCTCTCAATTTGAACACAGATTCAGCATATGTAGCTAAGGTAGTTAAAAGATTAGAAGGATCACTTCTGAGGGAGACAAACAATGAAATTCTGTATTCATGTTTATCATGTATGAAAACACTGCTGGAAAGCAGAACACTTAGATATTTCATCACACACATTAGAGCACACTCATCACTCCCAGGATTTTTAGCAGAAGGAAATGCACAAGCAGATAAATTAACCATGTCAGTTTTGCAAACTTTACCAGATATCTTTGAGCAGGCGAAATTAAGCCATGCATTTTTCCATCAAAATGCACAAGCATTGATGGAATCCTTTCACATTTTGAAAAGCCAGGCAAAAGAAATTATTCAGTCCTGTCCAGATTGTCAAATGGTACAGCCACCAGTTTCTATGGGAGCAGTCAACCTGAGAGGACTGCAAAGTCTTCAATTATGGCAAACAGATGTTACAAAATATCCATCTTTTGGGAAACTGAAAAATATTCATGTTCCAGTTGAAATCTTTTCAGGGGCAATTTTTCCATCACTACATACAGGAGAAATAGCACAGCATGCATGAAGACATTTTTTACAAGCATTTGCATCTTTAGGAGTACTGCAGGAAGTCAAAACAGATAATGGTCCAACATATATTGGAAAGGTTCTGGACAAATTTCTAAAAAACGTGGGGTGTCAGACATACCTTTGGCATTCCCCACTCTTCCACAGGTCAGGCAATTATAGAAAAGATACATCATACCCTAAAAACACTTTTAGATAAACAAAAAATAGGGGAGGCAGAGGCTACGCCTCACATGCAATTGAATAAAGCTTTATATATATTGAATTTTTTGAATGGTTCTTTTTCAGAGCCAACTCCACCGATTATAAGACACTTTACTAACAATACAAGGGCAAAGCTGAAGGAGACTCCTTTGGTTTTAATCAGAAACCTGGAGACAGGTCAAATTGAAGGGCCTTTCAAATTAATCACTTGGGGAAAGGGTTTTGCTTGTGTCTCCACAGAGAGAGGACAGAAGTGGGTTGCCAGCAAGATGCATGAAGCCTTATCGGGCTCAAAAGCAAGCAGATGCCAACCCTGGAAGTGAAGAGGCGAGTTCACAGACAGAGTCAGAGACAAAGATCATGAACTCCTCTTCGAGCAACACATAAAGAACTCAAGAAATGAAAATGAAAATGTATATTCAGATAATTTTGTGTTCAATTTTTTTGTCAATTGTGTTAAGTGATGGGGCAGATTTACCCATGATGCAGCCAAGGGAGAATGTTTGGGAAAATTTAGCTTATGCAGCAGGTCTAGACACAGTTTCTTTGACACACTCCAGGCCGAAAAAGCCATTTTGAACGTTTGGTGGAATTGCCAGTGAAAGAATGGCCAGTTCCAGAGAACATCCTTCCAAAGGTGTTACAGGGTGTGTCAACTCCTGTGGACAGATGGCATGTATGGGTTCAATTTCTCCCTGTGGCTCCTTTGAACCAGAAGAATTGTAAATTTTTGGTTCAGCAAGAATGGATTTCTCTATCGAATTTAATTCTTTGGGAGTGACAGAGAACAAAACAATATATGTTACTCCGAATCATGATGTGTATAAAAATGCTTCATCGTGGTGTAATTATACTAAGGTTTCAGACAAACCATCCTTCCAAGTTCCTGCGCAATTGCCACAAGGGACACTTTTAATTTGTGGGGACAGAATTTGGCCTGCTATACCTGCAAACATCAAAAGAGGTCCATGCAGCGTTGGAAGACTTTCATTGTTAACATCTGATTTGAAAATCTTAAGAAAGTTAAAACATAGAGAGAAGAGAGCAAGCTGTTTCTCTTGCATTGAACTGATGTCAACAGTATGAGAATATCCACTCTTCAAAACAGAGCAGCAATTGATTATCTATTGCTGACTCACAGACATGGGTGTGAAGAATTTGAAGGAATGTGCCGCATGAACTTGTCAGATCATTCCAAATCAATTAATGAGAACGTAAGACAGTTGCAAGAGGGTGTGACAAAACATGGAGAAGTCAGTGGATCATGGTTGGATGGTGTGTTTGACTTTTTTAATCTTTCGCCATTGTGGAAAGAACTTTTAAGAGTAGGGTTTTACATATTAGTAGGACTTGTAATTCTTCTGCTCATTCTGCCGTGCAACATTCAGTGCATTCAGCGAGCCATGAACAGGGTTGCAAAAGAGGAGTTTTTGGTGCAAACAGCAAATAGTGGGGGGAAAAATGTGGGAGTCCAGAGTGTTCCTCTGGCTTCCCTGGATGCCTCGAGACTCACCAGGCAGGGGGCTCAGAGAGCTTGGTATAGTGCCCAAGACCCCTGGGGACTGGATTTTAGTCCCTGGAAAAAATTACCAACATTGCAGGAAGAATTACAAGTCACAAAAATTAAGTAGAGTATAAATTAGATTGTTAGAAGGCAGAAAAGTGAGTTTTTAGAAATGTTTATATTAGGGGCTTTAAAGCTAAGATGGAGGACTTTGGGCATGGTATGTCTTTTCTTCTTCTTCTTCATGTCATCCACCTTCTGAGTCAGGATGGCATTACTGGATTGTTTGGGACAAAGTTGGACAGTGTAATAAAGGTGTCATGTGTTGGACAGTAATTGTAAACATTAGGTATGTATTTTATAGTATAAAAGATACGTCCTGCCCCAAGGGCATGGAGAGTGTGCCTTGGATCAAGCTACTACACAGACCTCTGTTAGTTAAAGAATTTCTTAGATAAGAAAGAATAAACAACCTTGGAAACCACAGAAAACGGCTTCCTAATTCTTCTTCGGTGCTGGAGCTGGGAAAACTTGAACTCTAAACCACCTAAATGTCCTGTTGTGGGTGATCTCCAGTTCAGGAAACCCCACAGATAGTGACAGGAAAAGAACCTGGCCTCTACCTGGGTTAGGATGGGAAAAGCAGCACTCACTTCATCCCTTCACCAGCCGGGCCCCTCGCAGGAAACCAGAACCACGGTCAGAAGGACTCCACTCTTGCTTCATGGAAAAATCCACATCTCATTCAGCAAGCACACAGTCACCTCCACCAAACCAGACAGTCACTTACGGCTTCGACGCTCCTGTCTGGGTCTGCGTGCACAAGAATGACAGGTGATTTTGCCGTGGTCTTCTGGGGAGTTTTTTTCCTTGCTCAGCCTATATCGTGAGGTACGTCCATGGGTCCTGAGAACCACTGAGGAACCAGGGCCGTGGGAGCGGGGTGCCTCCCCGAAATCACAGTGTGTACTGGTTTGAACAGCAAAACCAGTGAGACTTCAAGTCAGTAATACAATTTTTAATAGGGAAGAGAAAAAAAGGAAAAAAAATACATGCAATAATAAAAATAAAACCACTGACAGAGTCGGAATACAACCTGATACCCTGTCAGTCAGGGTGCTGGTGCAGTTTTCCTCCAAAGGGTCCAGCAATGATGGGGATAAAAGCCTGGTTCTTCCTCTGGAATCCAGTGGAAAAAGGCTGCCTTTGGCGTTCTAAACCTCAGTTTATATCTAGGTAGGAAAGGCTTGGCTCATCCTCCTGGCTGGAGCATCTCCCAATGGGATGATGTAATCTCATCAGTTATACAGTAGGACTCAGAGGCCCATTAACAGAAGATACTTTCCACAGAGATAAGGATGATCACCCTTCTCAGATGGTTATAGAATATGTATCTTGTACTGTAAACCAGGACAAAGTGCCTCTCAAGGCTCCAAGGATGTCCCAGGTTTCAGCACCAAATTATTATAAATGAGAAACAAAGTCTCGATATTTAGCAAAATTTAGATTGCTTTATTTGGTATAGACGGAGCAAGCAGCGCTGGGGAACGTGAGGGGTCAGCGCCCACTCCACGCTCCGTCGAACGTTGGTTGGCAGCTCCTTTTTATAGGATGGTTCTCCTTGTAGTCTCGGGACAGTTTGCCAAGCAGCCATGTGGTCTTGGTAGATAAGGAACAGTAGACATGGGGGTCTTGTCTTAACAGCTAAGTTGCAATTGATTACACCAAGGCAGGAAATCTGGTAGTGCAAAATCTTTTAGGCTGCAATTGATTATACAAATGCAGGAAATCTGATTTTGCAATATCTATCTTTCAGGCCGTGGGAAACCCCCGTTTTACAAACTGGTATCAGATACAATTTAATAAAAAATCATAATATTCATAATAGGGGGATTTAAACAAAATTATTTAATCATATGTATTTTCTCTGTCTAATGTCCATGCTTCATTTCAGACCTGAGTATTCTGGTTTATACAAACCCAGCTACTTTTATGATTGACACGAATCTTTTATCAATTATCACACATGGAACAGGTCTGGCTGGCTTGGCCTCCCAGGGGCTACCTGACAGGTCTGGCTGCCCATGGAATGTCCAGGGCTGCCTCTCATCAGTCTCTGGAGCACTGGGGCTCTGTGCCTTCCTTCCTAGGGAAAAGAACCGGCCTTCTTGTCCTTCCTGACCATGACCTAAATTGGAATTTGGCCTCCCAAATTCCATATATCCAAGGATTGCTCCCAGACAAAAGTAGCCAGGATAGACAGGTCAGGCTGGCCTGGTCCTGCGGTGAATTTCTCAGACTATGAGCAGAATTGGTTTATTTGCCAACATCTTGGAGAAAGTCCAGAGATCTCCTGGGATGGGGTTTGGAGGCCTCAAGCACATGACCACGATACAGGGACAAAGGAGCTCTGTGCTCAGTGGAGTGGAGGCTGAGGATGGTGGAGGAGAGCCCTGGGAGTGCCTGAAGGGTGGTTTCAGAGATGGTGGATCCTTTTGACATGGCAGAAAACAGCCAGAGATAGAAAAGATTAATGCCAAGGGCCGCTGGGGAGGGCCAGACTGGACCCAAGGAGAAAGGAATTTCTCTGCCAGGGCAGGGCTGTGGTGCAAGAAATCCCCCAGAAAGAGTGTGGAGCAGCCCAAGGCTTTGTGTGGCCAGGCAGAGGCAGGCAGGAGGCAGAGCTGGCAGCAAAGGAAGGGGCCAGCGAGGTGGGGCAGCCGGGGGCTGAGGACAGCCTGCAGAGGGACAGAGGGGCAGGGCATGGGCACCGTAGGACAGCCTGGGCTGCAGAGGGCACAGGGATGGGCAGCAGCTGAAAGGCCCTGCCAGAGCCAACTCCTGCAGCACTTTGGCCATGGCTGCTGGCCCCGGGAAGAGCCCTGAGCAATGAGGGAGGGACAGGATCTGCCTTGCCAGGGACTGGGGCTCAGGCTTTGGCCTTTGCATTCCTGAAACACATCCAGGTGAGCTCAGCACCAGGGACACCTTTCTATTTCTTGTCCCCACCTGCCATCAGTGCCTCCAGGGTTCAATGATTTTGAAATTGGAGACTTTAAAAAGTCCACTTTATTGTTTAAGAACATTTTCAATTTCATTTGTCTAAAATGGAGTTGCCATGAGCAAAGTGCACTTGTGTGGGGACCAGCAGGTCTGACTGCCCTGGGCACAGGGAGCCCAGTTTTCCCTCTGAGCTCCCCAGTGTGCAGGCTGAGAGCAATGCTGAAGATGAGGCAGCAAGACAAACCAGAGCTCAAAAATAAAGAAGCTGCGCCAAGATCCCCCCTAGGAAGAGAAGTCATATTGGTGAGATTCCCAAGAAATTAGACCAGAAATGACCAAGGGAAATCTGTCCCAGCTTGTCATTGCCTTCTTTCTACAGTCTCCAATGCCCGGAGTGAAGAAATGTCCAACAGCAGCTCCCGCAGCCACTTCCTCCTGCTGGCATTGGCAGACACGTGGCAGCTGCAGCTCCTGCACTTCTGCCTCTTCCTGGGCATCTCCCTGGCTGCCCTCCTGGCCAACGGCCTCATCATCAGCGCCGTAGCCTGCGGCCACCACCTGCACACCCCCATGTTCTTCTTCCTGCTCAACCTGGCCCTCAGCGACCTGGGCTCCACCTGCACCACTGTCCCCAAAGCCATGCACAATTCCCTCTGGGGCACCAGGCCCATCTCCTGTGCAGGATGTGCTGTACAGCTCTTTTGCTTGCTGTTCTTTACCACAGCAGAGTAGTATCTCCTGACCCTCGTGTGCTACAAGCACTACGTGTCCATCTGCACACCCCTGCACTAGGGGATCCCCCAGGGCAGCAGAGCTTGTGCCCACATGGCAGCAGCTGCCTGGGCCAGTGGCTTTCTCCATGCTCTCATGCACACTCCCAGTCCATTTTCACTGCCCCTGTGCCGGGGCAATTCCCTGGGCCAATTCTTCTGTGAAATGCCCCAGATCCTCAAGTTCTCCTGCTCCAAATTCTACCCCAGGGAACTTGGCCTACTCATGGGTGGTACCTGTTTAGCATTTGCTTCTTCTGTATTCATTGTTTTCTCCTATGTGCAGACCTTCAGGGCCGTGCTGAGGATCCCCTCTGAGCAGAGATGGGATAAAGCCTTTTCCACCTGCCTCCCTCACCTGGCCGTGCTCTCCCTGTTCCTCAGCACTGTCATGGTTGCCTACCTGAAGCCCCCCTCCATCTCCTGCCCATCCCTGCATCTGGCACTGTCACTTCTGTACTCAGTGCTGCCTCCAGCCCTGAACACCCTCAGCTACAGCCTGAGGAACCAGGACCTGAAGGACACCCTGAGGACAATGATCACTGAGTGGTTTTCAGAAGCAATGAACTGTCATTCTTCTGCATAGCTGTTACTAAGTTACTCATTAATGCCCACTTTGTGTCCCGTATTTTTGCTGCTGACACAGGTGTTACACTTCTGAGAACTTGCTCGCACCAAAATCTTGGACTGTTCAGGCAAATATTTCAGTATTTGCCTTTCTAGTGTGACCCAGAGACTGTAGAAATGGGGAGCTCTAGTACAGTAAGTGTGTGCTGAAACAACAGAAAGAACTCTGTGTTGTCTTGTTTGCCTGACATCTTTCCTCCCTGACATCTCTGGAGCTGCAGGGTCGGTGCCTGTGGGCAGAGCAGGGGGAGAAGAGTCCCAGCAGAACAGCATTGCCAGGGAGCCCCAGGGCTTCTCCTGTGTAACCTCCTCTTCCTTCACTTCCACACTCCCCTTCAGAGCCCCTGTGCTGGTTTAAGGCCTCAGGGCTCTCTCAGCTTGGTCCCTGCCCTGCTGGGTGACTGTCCAGAGACTGCAGGCAAGGACAGGTTGTGGGCACTGCTGGGACAGAGCTGGGCTCTACAACAGCATTTCCATGGTGCAAGGGCATGTCCCCGGAGCAGGGCCCGAAAGCTTCAATCTTCTTCCCAATTTGTTCTCAAGGATGTGCCCAACACAGTGCCCTGGAGAGGAAACCAGCAGTGAAGAGAAAAATGTGGCAGTGTTCAGGGTGGTGGCCCCCAGGTGTGCCCTTGCAAAGGCAGCGCTGCTTCCAGCAGTGGCCTCTCAGCCCAGGTCACAGAGGTTGCTCTTCCCTCCATGGTGGGACATCAAGTGACCGGGTGAGGAGTCTGTGTTTGCAGTGCAAGGACAAGACACAGCCCTGAGCGTCCTCTGAGTGGGGTGGGGGTGGGGATGACGACGACATAAACCCAGGGAGCACAAACACCTTCAGCTCTTCCTGGAGTTTCCAGAGAGTAAGGTCCCCTGGGAACTCCTGAATGCAGGGCTGGGATGAGCTCCTGTGCCCAGAGCTCCCCGTGTCCATCCCTCCGGCTGTGGGGCACCTGGGGCAGGGGCAGGGCAGGGTGACACCCGCAGGGCTGAGCTCCCTGCTAGGCTCTGGCAGCGGCAGCAGAGCCCAGGGAGCCGCTGCCCGTGCTGCAATGAACTGTCTGTGTGTGTGCCAGGGAAGGACTCGTGTCCCTGGATGCCCCTGGGGCTGTGAGCAGGGCATGAGCCCAGCTCAGGGCTGGGCACCTGACAGAGCCCTGACATTGCTGGCTGTGCCCAGAAGAGAAGGCTTAGGAAAGGTGACCATGGTTAAACCTCTCTGTCCATCAAGTGACAGCCAAGTGTCTGTCACTGGCCCTCCTCAGTCAGACAACAGGAGAAAATAAGCTGAAAACCTGTGGGTCAACAGAATGAGAGATTAATGGGCAGGGCAGGGCAAGGAAGTAAAAAGCAAAGGCCAAATGCAGAAGCAAAGAAAACCACAGGGAGGCAAGAATTCAGTAGATGTAGTGGTTGCTTTGGAAGACAAACGTATTAATAGAGAAAATTCAGAGACCATCTCACGCCCTTCCTTGCCCTCAGTGTATTGCTGCCCTTGACATGGCATGGAATGGGAGAGCCCTTGGGTCACCCCAGCCAAGCTGTCCCCTCCCTGTGCCCTAAGGAACACTTGCCCATCCCCAG
Source organism: Cinclus cinclus (assembly GCF_963662255.1). Taxonomy (NCBI): domain Eukaryota; kingdom Metazoa; phylum Chordata; class Aves; order Passeriformes; family Cinclidae; genus Cinclus; species Cinclus cinclus. The sequence goes on along the minus strand of NW_026912059.1, from coordinate 40,471 downwards.
CCCATTGGTTGGGGGTTGCAGAGACAGCCTGGGCAGAAGTCAGGGCAGGGTGGGCAGTGGCAGGGCAGAGCCAGGGGGGCAGCGAGATGGGAGTGTGCAGCCTGCAGGGGCACAGCAGCAGCTGTGGGACAGTGCAGGACAAGCTGTGCTGGACATGGCCAAGGGCCCTGGCAGGGCTGGCAGTGCCCAGGAGAAGCCAAGTCTTGGTGCCCTGGGGCACAGCAGCGTCTGTGCCACCAAGGGCTGGGAGGAGACACCTTGTCCTGAGCCACTGGAGCCTCCTGGCACAGCCCCAGCAAGGCTGGGCACTGTCACCCCCTTGTCCTGCCCTCAGCATCCTCCCCTGCCCCACACCCCGGTGGCCTCAGGGATCTGCTGGCATGAGTCCCTGGGGAGCCTTGGTCAGGAATGGCCCTGGGGGGCTCCTGAATGCTTCCAGGGACTGCAGGTTTTTCAAAGGACCTTGGCCTTTGCTCTTGCCTTGGAGTCTCTGAGAGCTTCCTACAATCCTGGTCTTCAATTATCTGCTCTAATGAGTCCCTTGAGATTCTTAGTCATTACCAACACTCAGTGGGGCTCATTAATGCTTCAGGGTACTTCAGATTTTTCAAGTACTAGGTGTTTCCCTTTTGATACCGACTCCAGGAGAGGTTTGTGCAATCTTGACCTCCAATTATCTACTTTAAGGAGTCCCTTGATTGCTCTGTATTGACACTGGGGGGGGGGCCTCATTAATGCTTTGAGATAACCAAGGTATTTTAAGGTACTTTGCATTTTCCTTCCCACACTGAGTCTCTGTGAGGATTTTGTGCAATCCTGGCCTCCAATTCCCTCCTGCAAGGAGCCCATGAGCAGCCTGTGCTGCAGCTGGACCTCAGTGGGACCCATTAATGCCTCCAGACCCTTTGCATTCTTTTTTCTGACTTGGACTCCTGGAGAGGTTTCTGCAGTCTCCTATCAGGCCCTGAGATTGTAGCATTGTGTGATGGATATTGTTCCAGGGTCTCTCCTAAGGAGGTCTGGCCTGCTCAGAGAAGCTGTGCCTTGAGGTTTGACCCGGTGGGTGTGGACAACCTTGCTCCACATTCCCCAACCGCATCCTGTCTGTCCTGACTCAGCTGACACCCCTGCTTTGCTTGGAGAACTGGCTGCACACACCCTAAGAAGGGTTTTCCTCTTTGTTTTTTTTTTTTTTTTACACCAACCTACAACAGTTTTGATTGCTCCAAACAACGAAAAGTTCCCCACTGAAAACAGACACCCTCCTCAAGTGTGTGCCAAGCCCCAGGCAGCACCAAGACCATTCCAGAGCTGCCCCGCCCAGCTGTGAGGGTGGATTAGCATCCCAAGGTGCCCTGGGCCATTGCAAGGGACTGTTGCCATGGACACTGCACTGACCCCCACTAGTGGGTTTGGGTGCCAGGGCAACCCTCATCAGTTCAAGTTGCCTTGGAAACCACCCCAAGGAGCCATTTGTGCAGTCAGGTTCCATGGGCACTTGCATGCAGACCTGTTGGGTCCTCAGCTGCCATGGCAAGCCTGAGGACAAAGCGGTGCCGGGGCTGGTCCAGCTTGAACTGCACTGACACTCATTGATGCAGTCAGGTGCCATGGCAACAGCCACAGAGACCCCTTCCTCAGTTTGGTGCCACGGCAGCCAACGCCTGGAGCCATTGTGATGGCTGCTTGTCATGGAAACCTGCCCTGGGCCCCTTGCTCAGGGCTGCTGTCACTGCCCAGAGCCAGAGGGGATCCCTCGCTGGGGGCTTGTGCCATGGCCACCTGCCCTGTGCCGCGCTGGCTGGGCAGGCGCAGCGGGACCAGCAGCAAACCCCAGGGCCAGGGCCAAAGGCCAGCTCAGCCAGACAGAAAGGTCAGCTGGGCACTGTTTCCATGGCAAGCCTCACTGGGACAGGACACCTGGGTCACCTGGCATGGCACTTGCCATGGAAACCCCTTGTAGGTCCTGATGCCACGGACGCTGGCACCGAGACACTGCTGGGGTCGGGTGCTGAGCACAGGCTCCATCACACACAGATAGTTTTGCTCTTGCTGAGCTTGCACAGAGCCAAGGCCTTTCCTGCCCCTCGTCCAGCCACGCTGGGGAGGGGCTGGGGGTGCTGGGGAGCTTGGGAGGGGACACAGCCAGGACAGGTGACCCCAACTGACCCGGGGGAGATCCCGGACCATGGGACATCATGCTCAGCGTATAAAGTGGGGGGAAGAAGGCAGAAACCAGGGGACATTTGCAGTGGTGGCGTTTGTCTTCCCAGGTAACTCCTAGGCACGATGGGACTCAGTTTCACCAGTGGCCAGCGTCAGCACCAAAGACACAGACACCAGCTGAAGGAATTGCGTAATTTATATAACGCAAAACTGCAAAGAATCACAACAGGAGAAGCTCAGCAATGCACCCAGACATCACTCCCAAGAAGTGCCCGCAGTGATTAAGAAAGATCCATCAGCAGTTCCCCCCAGACTTTACCATCACCCAGATGCACACATCAGCTGGGGGAAGCTGTCACAGCCAAGGACTGCAGAGCCACTCCCGGACACTGGGAATTCCTGCAGGTGCCTCCAGCCACAGCTGAGGCTTCCAGCCCTGCTGAGAGATGGCCCAGCTCTGATGGTGTTGAACAGAGAATCTGACAGCACTCCTAGTGCAGGAACATGGGTTTAAGTCTCCTGTTTGGTTCCTCCCAACGCCTGGCCAGGGCTCAAGGAGGAACCAAGGGAGTTCACTTGGACCAAACACCCCCAAACAAGGCCAGGTGGGACCTTGTTGGATTTCTAAACGCTGAAAGGTAAATCCTTGTTTCACCAATACACAGATACAGAGATCGTATTGCTAAAAATGCCTCATTGATGAGCAGATAAAAATATAACATTTGCTTGGAAGGTGCATCTAGAATTCAGCTTTGGCTCAGGGCCTGGTGTTCAGGCCTTGGTACTTCAACCAGTGCTTTGACCAAGGCATGAACTACAGCCTCCATAACAATTCCTTCAATAATGGAGTCTTGGATTTAGGCATGAGGCACAAAGGCATCACCTCTTGTTCTTCAATTAAGCATTAATTGAAGAACAGTTCATTACTCAGAGCTGTAATTTGCAACTCTTTTAAAACATGCCTAATTCGTTGCTCTTCTCTGTTGTTTCTCAAATCCCCACTTTCTCTTGAGACTGTGTCTCTCTTGAGACAAGCCTCAGTGCTCCATTTCCCAGCACAAAGTGTCACAACAACTCTAACATGGAATCATTACACACCAAGGGCTCACACTGCAATGTTTGCAGTGACTGCCACAAATGCATTTCACAGCAGCCTCCAATTTGGCAGGCATGAAGGCAATCTCAGCAAGAAGAATTTTCTTCTTTCTGCCACTCTTCTACTGCTCTTCCTATTGAGGTGATTCCTGATTGCTGCACTTCAGACTCATCACTGATAGAAGTGCAACATTCCTGTCCCGTCATAGCCCAGGCTCCTCCTTGCCCAGCAAGCAGATGATCCAAGGCCATGAGGTTCTGTAGAGCCCCATTTGTGTTTGTTGGAGCTCACAGGATGTGCTACTGGATATTTGCACAGTACCCTTTTCTACTTCTTCAAATAATCCATGTAGCTCATTAATGTGAACTCCATAGGACGAGGCAGTGCTCATGGGGCACAGGGTGAACCAGAGTCTTTGGCTTTCTGAGACCAAAGGCACTCTGTGGGGGGAAATGTTCTCTCGGCCCAAACTCTTCCTTCTGCTTGTTGCTGAAGTACCCCCAAGGGAGGCATCAACACTGCCTGAAAAACAGGACCCAAACACATTGAGGGAAGCCTTTACAGGCATTGTCTCTGCACATCCAGCAGGTCCCATTCCCAGTACCAAAGGTCTGATTTCCCATTTCCCACTGTGGGCTGCTGATGCATCCAGGGCTCCTCCCTGTGCTCCTCTTGTGTCCCCCGTGCCTTTGGGCCACAGCAGTTTCACAGTGGCCCTGCAGCTGGCAGTGCTCTAACACTGACCCTGACCAGCTCCAGCACCCCAAGTTCTATGGACATTGGGCGTGATGGCAAAGCACAGAAATCCTTTCACACTGGGGCCTCTAACTCCAACAGGGTTCAGTTGCTACTGAAGGGAAATCTTAGTGAACCCTGTGAAGCTGATCATTGTATTCCTTTTTTGCACAGCACAGTTTTCTTTAACTGTCCCTGCACTGACTCTGTTAGGAGTCAGAGCCCATGGACAGAGCTCTGGCCACCCCACAGGGTGGGCCCTCCAAGGGACCCCCATTCCTCCCAACATTAGTTGAGGACATACCCAGCAATTACTTACATGGAGTATTTTGGCTACTAAGATCTTTACATTTTCAGAACAATTTCAGGACTAATCCCTGATGAAACTCTACAGGTGTTTCTGGCAAACAAAGATTCTGGCTGACTCTCAAGACACAACTTACAGACATAAGCACTACTTTAGTGACAAGGTGACTCATTCTTTTTCCTCAGTCTCATCCGGGTTAGGAACAGTAATTCCACTGTCCATGCAGCTGGTGCCCATTTAATTCCAGAATAATGTCCCTAGGGATCTTTGCTGTTCAGCTTTCCTGCGCTGTCTGCGGGTAACAAGGCTTGCTGGGGTCCTTTCCCCTTTGGCTGGAGAGGTGCCGGGTCCCAGGCCCTGAGGGACCCCCAGGCTCCTGGCTGGAATTCGTCTGGAAGTGCCTCAGTGTCACATCAGCCTTCACATGGAGCCCCGTGGATCAGAGCATTTCCCAAACGGGACCCTTGGGGCAAACACGCAGATGTGGTCTGGCACGATCTCTAAAACAATATCCCAAAACATCCACTTGTTCTCACATAGAGCACTTGGCTGCAGGGACATATTGCCAGGTTCCAGCATTCCAACAGTCTTGTCTTTCCCCAGAGCTGTTCCTGCAGCTGGCTTGGGAGGGCCACTTGGCCTCTCCACCCACACTTTGGCTCCATTATTAGGACTGCTGCATCCAAAGCCTTGATCTCCACAAACAGTGCTGATTTGAGCTGGATCTCCTTCCTTCACTGATGTTTCAAAAGCTGGAAGATCAATAATGGTGCTACTGTGCCACAGGGCTAAATCATCCAATCTTGTTCACTATTGCTGAAAAGGATTACTTTGATTTCTCCTTGACAATCTGCATCAATTCCTCTTCCCGTGACGTGAACCCTTTGCAAGGCCAAGCTCCAGTGAGCAGTTCCCCAAACAAAGTGTCCTGGAGGAATCTGAACTCCTCTTTCCGTATTGATAACTCTCATTTGCTTCTGATTTATCCTAATTAATTCCAGTGCATCACAGTCCAGCCCTGCAGCCTCTGGGGGGCCCTGTCAGGGGCCGTGGCACCCAGAACATTCCCAGGAAGTCCAAGTCTCACTGGCCATGGTTGTATTTGCAAACCGGGAGCAGCCATGCACATCCAGGGCCTTTCCATTTCCCAGTGGGCCCATTGCTAAGGGTAGGGAGCACATCTGGGAGTTGGCTTCTCCATCGGGACAGCTTCTCAGCTCCTCATTTTTTCAACTGCTCTTTTAACAAACATTCATCTGTCCAACCAATGCCGCAGCTTGTGGATAGCCTGCTGTATGAAAAACCCAGCAGTCTTAATCACTGTGTTTTCCACACTAACAAAAAACACATTCCACATCACAGGGTCAGCAAACCCCATGAAAGCAGCCAATTTCATCCCTTCCTCCTGTATTCATTATAAACAGTCTCACAAAGTTTGCCGTGACGTTGATGTCCTTGTTAAAGCTTTTCTGTAGGGTATTCAGTGTTACATCCCTGAGCAACCAAAGCTAACACATGAGTACTGTCAGCATTATTTCACACTATTATTATTATTATTATTTATATAAAAATAAAAATATTATTTCATGACATGTAAGATATGCGTACACATATGTAGATATAACACAGTAACATTATTATATCACAAGCACAATGAAATTCAAGCTCAAGATTAAAACTTTTTCTGTGTCTCCATGTGGGAGTGTTCCAACACAAATTGTTCCTTCTGTTGCTGCTGTTTCCAATATGCTCTTAACAAAATCCATCCTCATCCTCCCAAACCCACAAGTTCTTTTCCTTTTTCCATATGCAATTTTGGGATGCATTTGAAGACACCCACTGGTTCAGCCTCTTTTAACTCACGGCTCCACTGCTCCCACGGTGCTCTGACCTCAGCCCACTCCTGAGACACACAACTCTAGGGAAGGGCTTCGCATCCAGCAATTTCCAACGGGACGGACTCCTTACATTTACATTTTTAAAGTGACATTTTGTTGTGATCCAGCCAGACTACGCCACTTTGCTTTTACCAGTGGGCAAGGTCAGCACCAAAGACACAGACACCAGCTGAAGGAATTGCGTAATTTTCTAAAGTTCAAAGCAGCAAAGAATCACAGAAGGAGAAGCTCAGCAATGCACCCAGTCCTCACTCCCAAGAAGTGCCCGCAGTGATTAAGAAAGATCCATCAGCAGTTCCCCCCAGACTTTACCATCACCCAGATGCACACATCAGCTGGGGGAAGCTGTCACAGCCAAGGACTGCAGAGCCACTCCCGGACACTGGGAATTCCTGCAGGTGCCTCCAGCCACAGCTGAGGCTTCCAGCCCCGCTGAGAGAGGGCCCAGCTCTGACAGTGCTGAAGAAACAAACTGACAGCACTTCTAGTGCAGCAACATCTGGTTTCATTCTCCTCTTGGCTCACACCCAGAGCCTGGCCAGGGCTCAAGGAGGATCCCAAGGAGTTGGCTTTGACCAAACACACCCCAAACAAGGCCAGATGTTGGATTTCACGGCCTTGTTCGGCTTCTAAATACACAAAGGTCAATCCACCTTTCACTCATGAGTGCATACATCTATCACAGCGCTCATGTCCGTGCATAGTTTGGTCATGTGTGGATACAAAGATAACATTTGGTTGGAAGGTTCATCCAGAGATCCCCTTTGGCTCAGGGCCTGGTGTTCAGCCCTCAGTCAGGGCCTCTTGTCCAGCCTTTGGTACTTCAGGCATGCGATTTACTGCTGGGCTTGACAGTGCTGGGTGAACAGCAGGACTGCATGAGCTCTGAGGTCTTTCCCAACTGGAAGGATTCTGTAATTCCAGGATTCCATCTGCTGCATTCAGCTAGGTCCATGTTAGCAGCATTCCTTGAGTCCAAAAGGCCCCTCTTGGTCAGCCCTTGTGGCCTAAGGCTCCAGCTCCTTTAGCTCCTGCTGCTAAGCTGCTCAGGCTGAACGAGAGGGCTCAGGGAGAAGAAGAATACAGCTCATGCAATTCCTTCTGGGACGCTGAGAGGGCAGGGTGTGGCACCAGGAGCATTGTTTGCTGTGGCCTCCTCTCTACCCTTCAGGCCCTTCAGTGCTTTGAAGCAGCCAAGAGCTTTCTTCAAGGGTGCAAGGAAGCAGCTGTTCCTGCTCCCAGCTCTGGCTCTTCCCACTCTCTGACCTTGACTGGTTTTGTCCCTCTGGCTGTGCCCTCTGCTCCCCCTGTGCTTGGTGGCTGCTGCCCAGGACTGTGGCACTGGCACACATCAAGGGCTCCAGCCCCTCCTTTCTCTGCCCTTGCAGCTGCCTGCTCACAGCAGCCTTTTCCACCTGGAAGCTCCCCATGGAGAGGGAGTCCCCACCTCTGTTCCCTGCACAACCTCCAGGATGCCAGCGCTGCCATCTCCAGTCCCTGCTGGCACTGAGGGCTCCCAGGTGCCCCAGGCTGCTGTGACACCACTGCACACGGCAGGGAACAGTGCCAGGAGGAGTTCAGCTGTGCTGCTCCATCAGTCTGTGCCCACCAAAGGGGAAAAGCCTCAGCCCTGCAGGGCCAAGAGCTGCTCACAACTCTTGTGGCCAGAATGTCTGCTGAGGGCCAGCCAGGCTGCTGCAGTGGCACCGACCTCCCAGCCACCACCATTGCAGTCATGTCCCCTGGGCCTGGCTCTTCCCTTTCCTCTGTCCCTCTCCTGCCCCTGCAGGGATGAAGAGTTTTGCCATTAATATCTTGTCCCCAAGGTGCTGGGGCCAATTGCTTCCCAGTCGGGTTCCTGGAGCACGAGTGGCTTTGCAGAGCCCAGCCAGAAATGACCCCTGAAGCTGCAGCTCTGCAGTGGTGGCCACCAGGCCGGGTTGCCAAGGGAGGCTTGTGGCCATGCCCTGGAAGAAGCTGCTGCTGCCAAGGTGCCTTTGGTGTCTCAGGCTCTCCCTGGCACAGGTGCCACCACAGCACTCTGCACTTGTGCCCGAGGCCTTCCCTGTCTTGGGGCTGGCCTGGGCCTTTTCCTGCAGCGGGATCTGCCCTGGCCATGGCACAGGAAAGGCAGTTCCTGCTGCAGCAGGAGGCTCTGCCTGGAACGGGCTCAAACAACTCCAACAAGGCTCTGTTTGCAAAGCTCCCGGTGGGAAATGAAGAGGGGGATCACGCTGCTTTTGGGGTCAACAATGCTGAAACCAGCCTGACTCCTCCATCCCCAAGATCAACATCCTGAGAGGGAGCTGAAGCTGTGGCAGAGCTGGTAAAATGCCCAGAGAAAGGAACAACCAAGTGCCACCGCTGAGAACTTCTGCAGAGCTGCTGAGTTGGCACAGCCTGGGCACATCTGCCTGACAGGGCAGCACTTCAGACTGGAAGAGCCCCGTGCCAGATTTTAACGGCAGCGTGTCCCAACATTTCCCTCCTTGGAGGGGCGGGGGCCTTCCTCCCTGCAGTGGGGACACCCCTCAAGGTCACTGCTCCAGGCTGAGCCAAAGGGACTTGCCCACGGTTGTTGGTTTGGGGCAAGGACATCAATCTCTACTTAATAACTGGTTTTGCTTTAACACAATTGCTTCAAAATTGCATCCTGTCTCACCCTGAGTGTCCCTGCAGAGGAACAGACACGCAGTTCCACAAGCTCAGGGTTCTCCTTTGATGAGGAATCTGGCATGCAAATGGCCTTGTAAGAAGCATAAAAGCTGAGGGAATGGACTAGAAATTATTAGAAAAAAATGACCCTTCTTTCAGACAAAGTTCACCCAGTTCACCTGCATTTCCCCGTTTTAGATTCTTTTTGTCATCTACTCTGGGAGGGCTGCAGTCAGGGCTGCATTCCCTTACAATTCCTGGTCGATGACTTGTGAGTCTTAGACACTGTAAAGTACCATGAGCTGCAGAGAGTTTGCCTTCCCGTGGCTTTGTTGGAAAGCAATGCTGGAGACATAAGGGCAGTGCTTGGGTGGGGCAGGAATCCTCCAGCCAGGGAACGTGCCCCGGCGGCAGTGTGTGAGCCTCAGCGGGGCCAATGCACAGCAGCGAGCGAGGGGATTGCTGTGTCACTGTGCGGGAGTCAGGACTCTGGGCCTTGGCTGAACAGGGCAAAGTTCCCGTGTTTGGACAGACTCAGGGGCTGCCCCGGGGCGCGCGGGGCTCGGGCATGGGGCGTGTGGGGCGAGCGGCGAACGGACACGCGGACACGCGGACAAACGGCCCCGGCGCTTCGGCACGGACACGCGGACAAACGGCCCCGGCGCTTCGGCAGCAGCGGCAGCAGCAGCGGCGGCAGCGGCGGCAGCAGCGGCGGCAGCTGCGGCAGCAGCGGCGGCAGCAGCGGCAGCAGCGGCGGCAGCGGCGGCAGCAGCGGTAGCAGCAGCGGCAGCAGCAGCAGCGGCAGCAGCGGTAGCAGCGGCAGAAGCAGCAGCAGCAGCGAGTCTACAAGCCCTCTTACTCTCTTTCTTGTTCATTCTATCCCTTCTCCCCGGGCTCCGTTCCCCAGACCCCCCCGTCGTCTCCCCCTCTCCCCCTGCCGGACCGGGCCATGCCCCCGGCCCGCCCCCGGCCTCGGGCGGGGCTGCCCCGTCACCTGCCCCGTCCGTCCCACCCCGGGCTCGCCTCTGCCCGGCTCTGGCTTTCGTGGCTGTGGCGGTGCTGGGCGGGCATCAGTGCCTGGGGCTGGGGCAGCATCGCTGCCCTTTGGCTTTGCCTGGCCGGAGCCCGAACCCGAGCCCGGTCCCGGCCCCGACCCCGAGCCCGGCCCCGACCCCCGCCCCTACCCCGGCCCCTGCCCCGGCTCCGGCCCCTGCCCCGGCCCCGGCCCCGGCTCCTCCAGGGGCCCGCTGAGGACACACGCGGCGCGGCCGCTCCCGCCGCCTCCGCTGCGGCTTCCCCGGCCCGAGCTCCGCCGCTCGGCAGCGCGGCCGCCGGCCCCGAGCCGCCAGGGCCCGGGGCGGGTGGGGATGCCCGGCCCGGGACGGTCGGGGGGCGGTCGGGGGCCGTGTGTGGCCCCGGGCCGAGCGCTGACGGCCGCGTGTCGCCCTCAGGGAAGGCGCAGGGGGCCTTGCAGGAGCGGTACCGGCTGGGTTCGCTGCTGGGCAGCGGCGGCTTCGGCAGCGTCTTCTCGTGGACCCGGCTCGCGGACGGCGCCCCGGTGAGTGGCGGGGCCGGCGGCGGGCGGAGGAGGAGGAGGAGGAGGAAGAGATGGAGGGCGGAGGAGGAGGCCGGGGCGCGGCGGGCCGGGCGGCGATCTGAGCCCGCTGCTGCCCCTTGGTTCGCAGGTGGCCATCAAATGCGTGCGGCGGGATCGCATCCGCCATTGGGGCGAGCTGGTGAGTGAGCGGGGCCAGCGGCAGAAGCCGGGGCGTTGCGGGCGGCGGGGAGCCGGGGCCCGGCAGGCTGGGAGCCGCCGGGAGCCCTGCAAGGAGAGCGGGCGTGGGCTGAGCGGGGGATGCAGAGCATCCCGGGCTGGCTGAGGCGTTCCAGAGCCCTGGCACGGCCTCAGCCCCACTGACGGCATCGTGGTCCTCGCGCAGCCCAACGGCGCCCGTGCGCCCCTGGAGGTCGTGCTGCTGGACAAGGTGTCCACTGGGTTCCGTGGAGTAATTCAGCTCCTGGAGTGGTTTGAGCTGCTCAGCTGCGTCTTGTTGGTGCTGGAGCGTCCCGAGCCATGTCAGGACCTCTTGGATTTCATCGTGGCTCGGGGCTCCCTGCCGGAGGAGGAGGCGCGGGGGCTGTTCCGCCAGGTGCTGGAGGCCGTGCGGCACTGCAGCAGCTGCGGGGTCCTGCACCGCGACATCAAACCTAGCAACATCCTCATCGACCTGGCCACCGGACAGGCCAAACTGATTGACTTTGGCTGTGGCACCTTCCTCCAGGACACACTCTACACCCAGTTTGCAGGTGAGCCCAGCCTGGGGGATGCCCCTGGGCATCTCATGGCCCAGCCTGACTGTGGCACCCCGCTTGGATTCCCCGCTTTGCTGCAGGTCATGGGATTGCTTCTCCTGCACCAAAAGTTGCTTTTGAGTGGGGATCAGAGGGGAGCCAGCTCCCAGCCCTGCCAACGGCATTCACCACCCACTCAGCCGTGGCTGGAGCTGGGGCAGCCAGCCCGACACAAACCCCCTGGGGGGAGCAGAGAGGGGACTCAGACCCGTGCACGGCTCCATTTGGTGTGCAGGCGAGGAAGGGCTTGGACTGCTTTGCTGCCCCTGTTTGCCTTGGCTTGTTAATGTTTATTGGGGGCAATGCAAGCAGAGAGGAGAGTGGGTTTTTCCCACCCCTGGGTGGGTTTTTCTTCTGGGTGTCATGGTTGGGCCTTCTCAGGGCTTCTGCTGCCCTCTCCCAACACCAGTGGTTTCTTTTCCGTCCCTCCTTTTTGTACGCCGGAGTCAGGTGTTGGTGACGAGGCAGCGGGTCACTCCTGTGCCACTGGTGCGGTCCCCCCAATCCCAGGGATGCTGGGGCGAGGCGCTGGGAGCAGCAGCATCCCCGTGATGAGCTCCATCTGTATTCCATAGGGACACGGTCCTACAGCCCCCCAGAGTGGACCCACCTGAAATGCTACCACGGCGAGGCAGCAACGGTCTGGTCCCTGGGTATCCTGCTGTACCAGATGGTCTGCGGGAAGCACCCGTTCAAGAAGGGCCGGGACATCGTCTGGGGCCAGCTCATGTTCCCACGAGGGCTCTCTCAAGGTGAATCCTCATCTCTGGGATGTGGCACATGTCCTGCTCTCCTGCTCTCCTCCAAAACAGGGAATTGACTGCAAAGCTCAGGCCCAGCTCTGAGCAGATCCAGCAGAGCCTGGGCACGGGAACAGTGGGGCAAAGTGAACAGGATCCTCCTCCAGCTGACCGGTGATTTGTGGTTTCTCTCCCCAGAGTGCCAAGATGTTATCAGATGGTGTTTATGCATGCACTCCATGGACAGGCCATCTTTGGAAGATCTCTTCTATGACCCCTGGCTGCAGGGTGTTCACCTGCCCTAGAAGATGGGAGAGATTCACAGGCACCGTTTGATCCGGGAGCCTGGATCAAACAGCTCCACACGTGTCTTGGTGATAAGAAGCAAAGAAACACAGACTTTTTTCTCCTGCCTGTACCATGGAGCAGGGGTCATCAGATGGGAACGTCCGTTCTGGAGCTGAGCTGGTCTTGCAAGCACTGGCGGCCACCATGCATCCTGGTTTTACTTGTCCTGCTTCAGTGATGGCTGAGTCCCTGGGCAGAACACTGACAGCCTGGTCTGGCCCCCAGGGAAGGAGCAGCAGCCCCTGGAGAAGCTGTACCACGTGGAGCTGCTGCAAGGACAACCTCAAGGCTGACAGCCTCTTCCTCGACCTGGCCACTGGCAGCAGGAGATGATGGACTTTGATTCTGGCACCTTCTTCAAAGACACGCTCCACGCCCAGTGTGCAGGTGAGTCCACAGCCAGGGGGATGCTCCCAGATCTGGGCATGGCCTGGCCCCTGGCTGGCAACCAAAGGTTCCCCCTTTGCTGGAGTAGATGCAAGGAGTTCTTCAGTGGGCTGCCAAGGTGCTTTTTGGCTCTGGGCAGCTGCTGAGGGGCTGGATGTGCCATGGCTGGCTGCAGGCTGGGCACGTGTCCTGTGCTCGTGCTCTGCTCCCAGAGGCAGCAGTGACTGGGAGGTTTGTGCCCAGCTCTGGGCACAGGCAGCATGGCCTGGGCACTGCTCGTGGTTGGGACAAGGGGGACAGGAGCCTTCAGCTGAGGGGTGGTTTCTGGGTTCTCTCCTTGCAGCCGGGCTCTGCGGATGCTGAGGCAGCTCTGGGCCGTGCCAGGGCTCTGCTGGGCTCAGCCCTGGGCACGGCTGGGCCCGCTCTGCCCTCACAGGGCTCTGAGAGCTTTGCATCACACGAGCCCGTTCCCAGCACACCGCCTGAGCTTTCTGCTTTTGCAGGTGAGGGAGACTCTCCTGCAGGCCAAGAGATTGCAGTTAGGGACACACACCCAATTGGCAAGAACCCAAACTCTCCACGGTCCCAGCTGAATGCCTGGATCTCCACAGGATGTTTTGTCTGTCTCCATTCCTTTTTGTCTGGAATTGTGCCGTAGCAATTGTGCAATTTCTTCCTCCTCTAGAAGTGCCACGAGTGGGCAAAACCTGGCGAGTGGGCCGTGTTCCTAAGGCAGTGCAGTCTGGAGCTGATGGATGGAGAGTTGCCCTTCTGCACTTCCAAACCAGAGCAAAAAGCTGTAAGTGGGTCTTTCCATCTTGAAGAAATCACTGACAATTTCAAGGGGAACAGCGCACCTCATTTGAAGGGTGAGAAGGAAGGGCATCTTCAAAAAGGATTTGGGGTTTGACAGAGTTTAGTTTCCCAGTCCTGCTTGGAGCTGGCAGGGCACAAAGCAATTTCCTCTTGCTTCAACCACAATTGAAAATAACAATATTGGAAATAAACCCCAACATCGTTTTAAATAGGCTGCTGAGGTCAGTAAGATGGATCCATACCATCAGCATGTTTCTAAAGTAAATAACTTAGTCCTTGTTTTAAAAAGATCGGTTGCCCCTTTATCCAAAGGTCTGGACTACTTTTCACTAACACGTTGTTTTGTTTGTATCTTTCACATGTTTTCTGTGGTTTTTTTTTCCTTTTCTATGTTTTTTGTTTTTCCTAGAATAGAAATCCTCTCCTAAAACAGGAGTGTCCTTCGCTCCTGGTTCCCGTGTGGAGCAGCTCCTTCCCGCTGGCTGAGCTGCCCAGGCAGAGCCCAGCAGCTCCTGGCCCTGCAGGCCTGAGGCTTTTCCCATTGCTGGGCACGGACTGATGGAGCAGCACAGCTGAACACAGGGACACACAGAGGGACCAGGAGCAGCTGCCTTTGTCCACCTGGAGCTCCAAGGGCCAAACTCTCAGCAGACAGGGCTGGAAGAGACTTGCAGGCTCCCTGTTTGCTGTGCTGCCCCCCTTGTGCCTGGCCCAGCTCTGTGGGGGCAGAGGGAGAAGAAGGGGCAGAGGGAGAAGAAGGGGCAGCTGCCTCCCAGCTCCCAACCCCCAGCTCAGGGATCCCTGTGTGTACTTGGGGCACTGTCAGCACCCGCTGCTCCAGCCACCGCTTCTGCTGGCACTGACAGCAACAGCCAAATTGTGGCTGATCCCGAGGGAGCAGCAGCAGTGCCTGGATCTGATCCCTGACTCTGGGCAGGGCTGGAAAAAAACGACACCCACAGCAGCAGCAGCAGCAGCAGCACATGGACCTGACTTTGAGCACAGCCCCTGGCACTGTTCCTGCCGTGTGCAGTGGTGTCACAGCAGCCTGGGGCACCTGGGAGCCCTCAGTGCCAGCAGGGACTGGAGATGGCAGCGCTGGCATCCTGGAGGTTGTGCAGGGAACAGAGGTGGGGACTCCCTCTCCATGGGGAGCTTCCAGGTGGAAAAGGCTGCTGTGAGCAGGCAGCTGCAAGGGCAGAGAAAGGAGGGGCTGGAGCCCTTGATGTGTGCCAGTGCCACAGTCCTGGGCAGCAGCCACCAAGCACAGGGGGAGCAGAGGGCACAGCCAGAGGGACAAAACCAGTCAAGGTCAGAGAGTGGGAAGAACCAGAGCTGGGAGCAGGAACAGCTGCTTCCTTGCACCCTTGAAGAAAGCTCTTGGCTGCTTCAAAGCACTGAAGGGCCTGAAGGGTAGAGAGGAGGCCACAGCAAACAATGCTCCTGGTGCCACACCCTCCCCTCTCAGCTTCCCAGAAGGAATTGCATGAGCTGTATTCTTCTTCTCCCTGAGCCCTCACATTCAGCATGAGCAGCTTAGCAGCAGGAGCTAAAGGAGCTGGAGCCTTAGGCCACAAGGGCTGACCAAGAGGGGCCTTTTGGACTCAAGGAATGCTGCTAACATGGACCTAGCTGAATGCAGCAGATGGAATCCTGGAATTACAGAATCCTTCCAGTTGGGAAAGACCTCAGAGCTCATGCAGTCCTGCTGTTCACCCAGCACTGTCAAGCCCAGCAGTAAATCGCATGCCTGAAGTACCAAAGGCTGGACAAGAGGCCCTGACTGAGGGCTGAACACCAGGCCCTGAGCCAAAGGGGATCTCTGGATGAACCTTCCAACCAAATGTTATCTTTGTATCCACACATGACCAAACTATGCACGGACATGAGCGATGTGATAGATGTATGCACTCATGAGTGAAAGGTGGATTGACCTTTGTGTATTTAGAAGCCGAACAAGGCCGTGAAATCCAACATCTGGCCTTGTTTGGGGTGTGTTTGGTCAAAGCCAACTCCTTGGGATCCTCCTTGAGCCCTGGCCAGGCTCTGGGTGTGAGCCAAGAGGACAATGAAACCACATGTTGCTGCACTAGAAGTGCTGTCAGTTTTGTTTCTTCAGCGCTGTCAGAGCTGGGCCCTCTCTCAGCGGGGCTGGAAGCCTCAGCTGTGGCTGGAGGCACCTGCAGGAATTCCCAGTGTCCGGGAGTGGCTCTGCAGTCCTTGGCTGTGACAGCTTCCCCCAGCTGATGTGTGCATCTGGGTGATGGTAAAGTCTGGGGGGAACTGCTGATGGATCTTTCTTAATCACTGCGGGCACTTCTTGGGAGTGATGTCTGGGTGCATTGCTGAGCTTCTCCTTCTGTGATTCTTTGCTGCTTTGAACTTTAGAAAATTACGCAATTCCTTCAGCTGGTGTCTGTGTCTTTGGTGCTGACCTTGCCCACTGGTAAAAGCAAAGTGGCGTAGTCTGGCTGGATCACAACAAAATGTCACTTTAAAAATGTAAATGTAAGGAGTCCGTCCCGTTGGAAATTGCTGGATGCGAAGCCCTTCCCTAGAGTTGTGTGTCTCAGGAGTGGGCTGAGGTCAGAGCACCGTGGGAGCAGTGGAGCCGTGAGTTAAAAGAGGCTGAACCAGTGGGTGTCTTCAAATGCATCCCAAAATTGCATATGGAAAAAGGAAAAGAACTTGTGGGTTTGGGAGGATGAGGATGGATTTTGTTAAGAGCATATTGGAAACAGCAGCAACAGAAGGAACAATTTGTGTTGGAACACTCCCACATGGAGACACAGAAAAAGTTTTAATCTTGAGCTTGAATTTCATTGTGCTTGTGATATAATAATGTTACTGTGTTATATCTACATATGTGTACGCATATCTTACATGTCATGAAATAATATTTTTATTTTTATATAAATAATAATAATAATAATAGTGTGAAATAATGCTGACAGTACTCATGTGTTAGCTTTGGTTGCTCAGGGATGTAACACTGAATACCCTACAGAAAAGCTTTAACAAGGACATCAACGTCACGGCAAACTTTGTGAGACTGTTTATAATGAATACAGGAGGAAGGGATGAAATTGGCTGCTTTCATGGGGTTTGCTGACCCTGTGATGTGGAATGTGTTTTTTGTTAGTGTGGAAAACACAGTGATTAAGACTGCTGGGTTTTTCATACAGCAGGCTATCCACAAGCTGCGGCATTGGTTGGACAGATGAATGTTTGTTAAAAGAGCAGTTGAAAAAATGAGGAGCTGAGAAGCTGTCCCGATGGAGAAGCCAACTCCCAGATGTGCTCCCTACCCTTAGCAATGGGCCCACTGGGAAATGGAAAGGCCCTGGATGTGCATGGCTGCTCCCGGTTTGCAAATACAACCATGGCCAGTGAGACTTGGACTTCCTGGGAAATTGTTCTGGGTGCCACGGCCCCTGACAGGGCCCCCCAGAGGCTGCAGGGCTGGACTGTGATGCACTGGAATTAATTAGGATAAATCAGAAGCAAATGAGAGTTATCAATACGGAAAGAGGAGTTCAGATTCCTCCAGGACACTTTGTTTGGGGAACTGCTCACTGGAGCTTGGCCTTGCAAAGGGTTCACGTCACGGGAAGAGGAATTGATGCAGATTGTCAAGGAGAAATCAAAGTAATCCTTTTCAGCAATAGTGAACAAGATTGGATGATTTAGCCCTGTGGCACAGTAGCACCATTATTGATCTTCCAGCTTTTGAAACATCAGTGAAGGAAGGAGATCCAGCTCAAATCAGCACTGTTTGTGGAGATCAAGGCTTTGGATGCAGCAGTCCTAATAATGGAGCCAAAGTGTGGGTGGAGAGGCCAAGTGGCCCTCCCAAGCCAGCTGCAGGAACAGCTCTGGGGAAAGACAAGACTGTTGGAATGCTGGAACCTGGCAATATGTCCCTGCAGCCAAGTGCTCTATGTGAGAACAAGTGGATGTTTTGGGATATTGTTTTAGAGATCGTGCCAGACCACATCTGCGTGTTTGCCCCAAGGGTCCCGTTTGGGAAATGCTCTGATCCACGGGGCTCCATGTGAAGGCTGATGTGACACTGAGGCACTTCCAGACGAATTCCAGCCAGGAGCCTGGGGGTCCCTCAGGGCCTGGGACCCGGCACCTCTCCAGCCAAAGGGGAAAGGACCCCGGCAAGCCTTGTTACCCGCAGACAGCGCAGGAAAGCTGAACAGCAAAGATCCCTAGGGACATTATTCTGGAATTAAATGGGCACCAGCTGCATGGACAGTGGAATTACTGTTCCTAACCCGGATGAGACTGAGGAAAAAGAATGAGTCACCTTGTCACTAAAGTAGTGCTTATGTCTGTAAGTTGTGTCTTGAGGGTCAGCCAGAATCTTTGTTTGCCAGAAACACCTGTAGAGTTTCATCAGGGATTAGTCCTGAAATTGTTCTGAAAATGTAAAGATCTTAGTAGCCAAAATACTCCATGTAAGTAATTGCTGGGTATGTCCTCAACTAATGTTGGGAGGAATGGGGGTCCCTTGGAGGGCCCACCCTGTGGGGTGGCCAGAGCTCTGTCCATGGGCTCTGACTCCTAACAGAGTCAGTGCAGGGACAGTTAAAGAAAACTGTGCTGTGCAAAAAAGGAATACAATGATCAGCTTCACAGGGTTCACTAAGATTTCCCTTCAGTAGCAACTGAACCCTGTTGGAGTTAGAGGCCCCAGTGTGAAAGGATTTCTGTGCTTTGCCATCACTCCCAATGTCCATAGAACTTGGGGTGCTGGAGCTGGTCAGGGTCAGTGTTAGAGCACTGCCAGCTGCAGGGCCACTGTGAAACTGCTGTGGCCCAAAGGCACGGGGGACACAAGAGGAGCACAGGGAGGAGCCCTGGATGCATCAGCAGCCCACAGTGGGAAATGGGAAATCAGACCTTTGGTACTGGGAATGGGACCTGCTGGATGTGCAGAGACAATGCCTGTAAAGGCTTCCCTCAATGTGTTTGGGTCCTGTTTTTCAGGCAGTGTTGATGCCTCCCTTGGGGGTACTTCAGCAACAAGCAGAAGGAAGAGTTTGGGCCGAGAGAACATTTCCCCCCACAGAGTGCCTTTGGTCTCAGAAAGCCAAAGACTCTGGTTCACCCTGTGCCCCATGAGCACTGCCTCGTCCTATGGAGTTCACATTAATGAGCTACATGGATTATTTGAAGAAGTAGAAAAGGGTACTGTGCAAATGTCCAGTAGCACATCCTGTGAGCTCCAACAAACACAAATGGGGCTCTACAGAACCTCATGGCCTTGGATCATCTGCTTGCTGGGCAAGGAGGAGCCTGGGCTATGACGGGACAGGAATGTTGCACTTCTATCAGTGATGAGTCTGAAGTGCAGCAATCAGGAATCACCTCAATAGGAAGAGCAGTAGAAGAGTGGCAGAAAGAAGAAAATTCTTCTTGCTGAGATTGCCTTCATGCCTGCCAAATTGGAGGCTGCTGTGAAATGCATTTGTGGCAGTCACTGCAAACATTGCAGTGTGAGCCCTTGGTGTGTAATGATTCCATGTTAGAGTTGTTGTGACACTTTGTGCTGGGAAATGGAGCACTGAGGCTTGTCTCAAGAGAGACACAGTCTCAAGAGAAAGTGGGGATTTGAGAAACAACAGAGAAGAGCAACGAATTAGGCATGTTTTAAAAGAGTTGCAAATTACAGCTCTGAGTAATGAACTGTTCTTCAATTAATGCTTAATTGAAGAACAAGAGGTGATGCCTTTGTGCCTCATGCCTAAATCCAAGACTCCATTATTGAAGGAATTGTTATGGAGGCTGTAGTTCATGCCTTGGTCAAAGCACTGGTTGAAGTACCAAGGCCTGAACACCAGGCCCTGAGCCAAAGCTGAATTCTAGATGCACCTTCCAAGCAAATGTTATATTTTTATCTGCTCATCAATGAGGCATTTTTAGCAATACGATCTCTGTATCTGTGTATTGGTGAAACAAGGATTTACCTTTCAGCGTTTAGAAATCCAACAAGGTCCCATCTGGCCTTGTTTGGGGGTGTTTGGTCCAAGTGAACTCCCTTGGTTCCTCCTTGAGCCCTGGCCAGGCGTTGGGAGGAACCAAACAGGAGACTTAAACCCATGTTCCTGCACTAGGAGTGCTGTCAGATTCTCTGTTCAACACCATCAGAGCTGGGCCATCTCTCAGCAGGGCTGGAAGCCTCAGCTGTGGCTGGAGGCACCTGCAGGAATTCCCAGTGTCCGGGAGTGGCTCTGCAGTCCTTGGCTGTGACAGCTTCCCCCAGCTGATGTGTGCATCTGGGTGATGGTAAAGTCTGGGGGGAACTGCTGATGGATCTTTCTTAATCACTGCGGGCACTTCTTGGGAGTGATGTCTGGGTGCATTGCTGAGCTTCTCCTGTTGTGATTCTTTGCAGTTTTGCGTTATATAAATTACGCAATTCCTTCAGCTGGTGTCTGTGTCTTTGGTGCTGACGCTGGCCACTGGTGAAACTGAGTCCCATCGTGCCTAGGAGTTACCTGGGAAGACAAACGCCACCACTGCAAATGTCCCCTGGTTTCTGCCTTCTTCCCCCCACTTTATACGCTGAGCATGATGTCCCATGGTCCGGGATCTCCCCCGGGTCAGTTGGGGTCACCTGTCCTGGCTGTGTCCCCTCCCAAGCTCCCCAGCACCCCCAGCCCCTCCCCAGCGTGGCTGGACGAGGGGCAGGAAAGGCCTTGGCTCTGTGCAAGCTCAGCAAGAGCAAAACCGTCTGTGTGTGATGTAGCCTGTGCTCAGCACCCGACCCCAGCAGTGTCTCGGTGCCAGCGTCCATGGCATCAGGCCCTACAAGGGGTTTCCATGGCAAGTGCCATGCCAGGTGACCCAGGTGTCCTGTCCCAGTGAGGCTTGCCATGGAAACAGTGCCCAGCTGACCTTTCTGTCTGGCTCAGCTGGCCTTTGGCCCTGGCCCTGGGGTTTGCTGCTGGTCCCGCTGCGCCTGCCCAGCCAGCGCGGCACAGGGCAGGTGGCCATGGCACAAGCCCCCAGCGAGGGATCCCCTCTGGCTCTGGGCAGTGACAGCAGCCCTGAGCAAGGGGCCCAGGGCAGGTTTCCATGACAAGCAGCCATCACAATGGCTCCAGGCGTTGGCTGCCCTGGCACCAAACTGAGGAAGGGGTCTCTGTGGCTGTTGCCATGGCACCTGACTGCATCAATGAGTGTCAGTGCAGTTGAAGCTGGACCAGCCCCGGCACCGCTTTGTCCTCAGGCTTGCCATGGCAGCTGAGGACCCAACAGGTCTGCATGCAAGTGCCCATGGAACCTGACTGCACAAATGGCTCCTTGGGGTGGTTTCCAAGGCAACTTGAACTGATGAGGGTTGCCCTGGCACCCAAACCCACTAGTGGGGGTCAGTGCAGT
Organism: Cinclus cinclus; assembly: GCF_963662255.1. Classification (NCBI taxonomy): domain Eukaryota; kingdom Metazoa; phylum Chordata; class Aves; order Passeriformes; family Cinclidae; genus Cinclus; species Cinclus cinclus. Next base: position 19,576 of record NW_026912059.1, on the reverse strand, counting down.
GTCCATGGCAACAGTCCCTTGCAATGGCCCAGGGCACCTTGGGATGCTAATCCACCCTCACAGCTGGGCAGGGCAGCTCTGGAATGGTCTTGGTGCTGCCTGGGGCTTGGCACACACTTGAGGAGGGTGTCTGTTTTCAGTGGGGAACTTTTCGTTGTTTGGAGCAATCAAAACTGTTGTAGGTTGGTGTAGAAAAAAAAACAAAGAGGAAAACCCTTCTTAGGGTGTGTGCAGCCAGTTCTCCAAGCAAAGCAGGGGTGTCAGCTGAGTCAGGACAGACAGGATGCGGTTGGGGAATGTGGAGCAAGGTTGTCCACACCCACCGGGTCAAACCTCAAGGCACAGCTTCTCTGAGCAGGCCAGACCTCCTTAGGAGAGACTATGGAGCAATATCCATCACACAGTGCTACAATCTCAGGGCCTGAGAGGAGACTGCAGAAACCTCTCCAGGAGTCCAAGTCAGAAAAAAGAATGCAAAGGGTCTGGAGGCATTAATGGGTCCCACTGAGGTCCAGCTGCAGCACAGGCTGCTCATGGGCTCCTTGCAGGAGGGAATTGGAGGCCAGGATTGCACAAAATCCTCACAGAGACTCAGTGTGGGAAGGAAAATGCAAAGTACCCTAAAATACCTTGGTTATCTCAAAGCATTAATGAACGCCCCCCCCAGTGTCAATACAGAGCAATCAAGGGACTCCTTAAAGTGGATAATTGGAGGTCAAGATTGCACAAACCTCTCCTGGAGTCGGTATCAAAAGGGAAACACCTAGTACTTGAAAAATCTGGAGTACCCTGAAGCATTAATGAGCCCCACTGAGTGTTGGTAATGACTAAGAATCTCAAGGGACTCATTAGAGCAGATAATTGAAGACCAGGATTGTAGGAAGCTCTCAGAGACTCCAAGGCAAGAGCAAAGGCCAAGGTCCTTTGAAAAACCTGCAGTCCCTGGAAGCATTCAGGAGCCCCCCAGGGCCATTCCTGACCAAGGCTCCCCAGGGACTCATGCCAGCAGATCCCTGAGGCCACCGGGGTGTGGGGCAGGGGAGGATGCTGAGGGCAGGACAAGGGGGTGACAGTGCCCAGCCTTGCTGGGGCTGTGCCAGGAGGCCCCAGTGGCTCAGGACAAGGTGTCTCCTCCCAGCCCTTGGTGGCACAGACGCTGCTGTGCCCCAGGGCACCAAGACTTGGCTTCTCCTGGGCACTGCCAGCCCTGCCAGGGCCCTTGGCCATGTCCAGCACAGCTTGTCCTGCACTGTCCCACAGCTGCTGCTGTGCCCCTGCAGGCTGCACACTCCCATCTCGCTGCCCCCCTGGCTCTGCCCTGCCACTGCCCACCCTGCCCTGACTTCTGCCCAGGCTGTCTCTGCAACCCCCAACCAATGGGCTGGGGATGGGCAAGTGTTCCTTAGGGCACAGGGAGGGGACAGCTTGGCTGGGGTGACCCAAGGGCTCTCCCATTCCATGCGATGTCAAGGGCAGCAATAAACTGAGGGCAAGGAAGAGCGTGGTATGGTCTCTGAATTTGTAGTGATCTTACACTCCTCCATGATCTGAACATCCCACATTGCTTCTTTTGTGAAGCAGAGGTGCGCTTCTCCTACTGGGAAACTTTGGTATGCTGATGGAGCCCACCCTTTTTTCTAAATTGGTGGCTACCCAGTAACTTTTCCCATAGTAGTGCAAGTTTCTAAGTTGTGCTTATTATAGCAGGCCGAATAGATATGTGTGTGGAAGGCAAGGGTGGATACCGTGTGTCCACTGTACCGGATTGTCTGGTAAGGCTTGCAACAAGCGTCAGCTCTGTTTCCTTTTATCATGATGAGCAATAGGATGACTCTCAGGACTATGTTCATCCCTCTGCCTCCCTCAAGGCCTACGGGGTTGCTGCCAGTAGGCGAGGTTTGTTTCATCTTCTCCTTCTCGGCAGCAGGGACTATGTCCTGGGGTGTCCCACTTTGTCCTTTTCTTCTGGTGTTGTTTCTTACTTTTGTTCCAGCTTTTAGCTTTATCCCCAGGACCAGGTACAGCAGTAAGAGCACGGTATACACAACCCTTTCTGGCACTCTTTTGCCAAAACCTTTGCTTTGGCTTTTGTTTTTTGTTTTGGCTTTTTTTTTTTGTTTGCTTTGTCCCATTCTCAAATAACGCCCACCAATTGTGATCATTAATTTCGATTTCTCCTTGTGCTGATAGGGTATTAAGTACCTTAATAGTTTCCTTCTATTCATTTCTTCTACATTGGATACGTGATGCGAATGGGAGGTACCCACCATAGGAATGACTCCACCACAACTCGGTACAATATGGACACCTTTTCTTGATGAACGGGCTACAATCACACCCAGGTTCAGGACAGGTGACTTTCAGTCCTGACTGGGAGGCCTTTGAGAAGAATTGATCTGGTATCCACAGCAAGTCCTCCGAATTCGCACTTTGAGGTCTCTGGGCTCGGATGTCACGGTCCAACCTGTCTTGGCTTAATCGTATGTATGGCAAATCCTAGAGGTATGGTTTGAGCTAAAATTCTCTTCTTCCTTAATTCTCGCAAGTCTTTGTTGATTGTTATTATGTAGTTTTGAAGAGAAGGGTCCTGAACTAAGCCAGATCAAGGCGTACTCCTTTAGGGTAAGGCATACCATCCAGCATTTCATATGGTGAAATCCCTGTTTTCGAATTTGGCGTTGCCGTGTATTAGACAGGGCCAGTGGGAGGCACTTTGTCCATGGCATTTTAGTCTCAATCATTAATTTTGACAGCTGCTGTTCTAAAGGTTGATTCATCATTTCAACTCTCCCAGAACTCTGAGGGTGCCAGGGTGTATGACACTCCCAGCTGATGCCTAGTGCCGAGGTCAGTAACTTCAGCACTTCCGATGTAAAGTGTGTCCCTGGTCTGAGTCTATTGCTCGGACCAGCCCATACCTTGGTATTATGTGTTCTGTCAATATTCTGGCTACCACTTGTGATGTGTCTCCAGCTGCAGGGTATGCCTCTACCCAGTGGCTTAATTGGTTTACTATTACTAGTAAATACGTCTATCTTCCTATTTTTGGTGATTCTGTAAAATCTATTTGTATTCTTTCAAAGGGTCTGTAAGCAGTTTTCCATCCTCCTGACGGACCTTGTTGCATACCTTTTTTTATGAATTTTCTGACAAGTTAAACAACCTTGTCCTTGCACTACTCTCGAAGATCTGTCTATAAACAATTTTTCTCCATCCTTAAGTTTAACGTCTTCCAAGTCAGGTCTAGTTTTTCTTTGTAATTCTATAATGTCCACACAATTATATTTTGAGTTTTCTCCTGGTTCCCCATATAGGAATTGTGCAGGACTTTGAGCAGTTGTTGCTTTTAGCTCTAAATTTGGGGAAGTAATTAGAATAGCTTCATATTTTAATATTTAGGCATCGGTTAGCCATTTCTCAGCTTTTTGATTCAGAATTCCCCTGACATGATGAGGGGAGTGTACCATTAGGGGTGCCCCAGAGGTGACTTTTTGGGCTTCCTCAGTTAAAAGTGCTGTGGCCACTAGGGCTTGTAGACATGAGGGCCAGCCCCAACTGACAGGGTCTAGCAGTTTAGAATAATATCCCACTGGCCTTTGACTGCTTGCCCATTCCTGAGTGAGTACCCCATATGCTGTTTGATCAGAGGTGTTTACAAATAACTGAAATGGTCTCTCCAAATCCGGGAGACTTAGTACAGGGGCTTGAATTGAATCATGTTTGACTTCTTAAAAACTTTTGTCATTCAACTTTGTCCATTTTCTTAATAAATTATTTTCTGCCTCTGGCAGTAACAGTAGATTTGTAATTCAATTCTGCTCTGGGTCTCAATTTGCATATATTTAATAATAAGGACTCAAAATGGTTCACTTTTTGCTCCCATCACAAGTGCTGTTTCTCTACTAGGTTTGCACGTTTTTGGTAGGTGTTTAATTGTGGATATTTTTTTTTGGCTCTTGTATCTACTAAAAGTTCCACCTCCTCTCCATGGGGACCGATTTTTTAAAAATTATTTTTTCAAGGGCTCTTTCGATGGTATAGTCCCCAATACATACAGCCCTTGACACCCTTATTCGTTCTTTTGGAACATTTTTTCATCCCGTATCCTCTCTTTACAATTTTTTTTTTTTTACTATGACCTTTCTTGTTACAGTAAAAGCAGGTTCGACTTAGTGAATTATTTCCTGCCTCATTTCCTTGTTTCCGTGGGGGTTTTCGTGTTTTCCCTCCCCCTTTCTTCCCTGGTGAGTAGGATACTTAATGTAGATTGTAATTCCATCCAAGTACACATACTTGGTCCGAGGAATTGATTTAGTGTCTCAGATACCCCTATAGGATCTTCCAATAGTTTTCCCATCTCTTTTTCTAAGTTTCTTACCTCCCCTGTGTTCAAGGGAACATTTACAAATCCAGTTAATTCAGTCTGTTGTCCCGCTAATGGGACTTCCCTCAGGGGGTAAAGGGGAGCCTTTGTGTCATTATCTCCCTCCTCTCTGCTGATCCTATCTCTCCTGGTATTTCTTTGACTCCAGGGAGTCCTTTGAGCTATTGGAGTACCAGAAGGGGAGGGAGCAGAGACATTGGGGGGGGGTGGGGGGGTGTCTCCTGTATTTTTTGTATTTATATGGAGGTGGGAGATTATCAAGGGATTCCCAGGTAACCTTTTTTGTTATCCTCATCCTCTTTTTCCTTGACCGTACATTCCGAGAATGGTTTATGCTGTTCTGTCCACAGAGCAGCACAGTCACATTCCTCTCTGTTAAATGGTTCTTTACAAGCATCCTAAGTGTTTAATGCCCCACAACTCCATTTTTTTCTTTACTTTTTCCTTTGTATAATTCCCTTGTGTCCCAACGTCATTCCCAAAGTGCTGCCCGGTGGTATTTCTGGCAACCTACTGGCCTTCTTTTTTCTTTTTTTTTTTATTTTTTTTTATTTTGTTTTTAAGAACTTTGAACCCTTCGTGGGTTGTTTGGACTTAAAACCTTCCTCTTTCTTTGTCCTATTTTTACCTCAAAGGACTATCTTGAGGTATTTGTGCTTCCTCTTGTATTCCACCCGGATCCTGCCTCTCCTTGGGTCAGGATGGGAAGGAATTCTGCCTCTACCTGGGCTTGGGATGGGAAAAAGCAGCTTTTTCCCTCTTCCCCCGTGACTCCTGTGTTGCTCTCCAATCTTTCCCCCCCCCCAAGTCCCTCCCCCCAAGTCCCACCTCTGCCTGGGTTGGGATGGGAAAAAGCAGCACTCGCTTCGTCCCTTCCCCGGCCGGGCCCCTGGCGGGAAACCAGAACCGCGGACAGAAGGACTCCACACTCGGTTCGTGGAAAAATCCACGTCTCGTTCAGCAAGCACACAGTCACCTCCACCAAACCAGACAGTCACTTACGGCTTCGACGCTCCTGTCTGGGTCTGCGTGCACAAGAATGACAGGTGATTTTGCCGTGGTCTTCCGGGGAGTTTTTTTCCTTGCTCAGTCTATATCGTGAGGTACGTCCATGGGTCCTGAGAACCACTGAGGAACCGGGGCCGTGGGAGCGGGGCGCCTCCCTGAAATTGCAGTGCCTCTCAAGGCTCCAAGGATGTCCCAGGTTTCAGCACCAAATTATTATAAATGAGAAACAAAGTCTCCATATTTAGCAAAATTTAGATTGCTTTATTTGGTATAGACAGAGCAAGCAGCGCTGGGGAACGTGAGGGGTCAGCGCCCACTCCACGCTCCGTCGAACGTTGGTTGGCAGCTCCTTTTTATAGGATGGTTCTCCTTGTAGTCTCGGGACAGTTTGCCAAGCAGCCATGTGGTCTTGGTAGATAAGGAACAGTAGACATGGGGGTCTTGTCTTAACAGCTAAGTTGCAATTGATTACACCAAGGCAGGAAATCTGGTAGTGCAAAATCTTTTAGGCTGCAATTGATTATACAAATGCAGGAAATCTGATTTTGCAATATCTTTCAGGCCGTGGGAAACCCCCGTTTTACAAACTGGTATCAGATACAATTTAATAAAAAAATCATAATATTCATAATAGGGGGATTTAAACAAAATTATTTAATCATATGTATTTTCTCTGTCTAATGTCCATGCTTCATTTCAGACCTGAGTATTCTGGTTTATACAAACCCAGCTACTTTTATGATTGACACGAATCTTTTATCAATTATCACACATGGAACAGGTCTGGCTGGCTTGGCCTCCCAGGGGCTACCTGACAGGTCTGGCTGCCCATGGAATGTCCAGGGCTGCCTCTCATCAGTCTCTGGAGCACTGGGGCTCTGTGCCTTCCTTCCTAGGGAAAAGAACCGGCCTTCTTGTCCTTCCTGACCATGACCTAAATTGGAATTTGGCCTCCCAAATTCCATATATCCAAGGATTGCTCCCAGACAAAAGTAGCCAGGATAGACAGGTCAGGCTGGCCTGGTCCTGCGGTGAATTTCTCAGACTATGAGCAGAATTGGTTTATTTGCCAACATCTTGGAGAAAGTCCAGAGATCTCCTGGGATGGGGTTTGGAGGCCTCAAGCACATGACCACGATACAGGGACAAAGGAGCTCTGTGCTCAGTGGAGTGGAGGCTGAGGATGGTGGAGGAGAGCCCTGGGAGTGCCTGAAGGGTGGTTTCAGAGATGGTGGATCCTTTTGACATGGCAGAAAACAGCCAGAGATAGAAAAGATTAATGCCAAGGGCCGCTGGGGAGGGCCAGACTGGACCCAAGGAGAAAGGAATTTCTCTGCCAGGACAGGGCTGTGGTGCAAGAAATCCCCCAGAAAGAGTGTGGAGCAGCCCAAGGCTTTGTGTGGCCAGGCAGAGGCAGGCAGGAGGCAGAGCTGGCAGCAAAGGAAGGGGCCAGCGAGGTGGGGCAGCCGGGGGCTGAGGACAGCCTGCAGGGACAGAGGGGCAGGGCATGGGCACCGTAGGACAGCCTGGGCTGCAGAGGGCACAGGGATGGGCAGCAGCTGAAAGGCCCTGCCAGAGCCAACTCCTGCAGCACTTTGGCCATGGCTGCTGGCCCCGGGAAGAGCCCTGAGCAATGAGGGAGGGACAGGATCTGCCTTGCCAGGGACTGGGGCTCAGGCTTTGGCCTTTGCATTCCTGAAACACATCCAGGTGAGCTCAGCACCAGGGACACCTTTCTATTTCTTGTCCCCACCTGCCATCAGTGCCTCCAGGGTTCAATGATTTTGAAATTGGAGACTTTAAAAAGTCCACTTTATTGTTTAAGAACATTTTCAATTTCATTTGTCTAAAATGGAGTTGCCATGAGCAAAGTGCACTTGTGTGGGGACCAGCAGGTCTGACTGCCCTGGGCACAGGGAGCCCAGTTTTGCCTCTGAGCTCCCCAATGTGCAGGCTGAGAGCAATGCTGAAGATGAGGCAGCAAGACAAACCAGAGCTCAAAAATAAAGAAGCTGCGCCAAGATCCCCCCTAGGAAGAGAAGTCATATTGGTGAGATTCCCAAGAAATTAGACCAGAAATGACCAAGGGAAATCTGTCCCAGCTTGTCATTGCCTTCTTTCTACAGTCTCCAATGCCCGGAGTGAAGAAATGTCCAACAGCAGCTCCCGCAGCCACTTCCTCCTGCTGGCATTGGCAGACACGTGGCAGCTGCAGCTCCTGCACTTCTGCCTCTTCCTGGGCATCTCCCTGGCTGCCCTCCTGGCCAACGGCCTCATCATCAGCGCCGTAGCCTGCGGCCACCACCTGCACACCCCCATGTTCTTCTTCCTGCTCAACCTGGCCCTCAGCGACCTGGGCTCCACCTGCACCACTGTCCCCAAAGCCATGCACAATTCCCTCTGGGGCACCAGGCCCATCTCCTGTGCAGGATGTGCTGTACAGCTCTTTTGCTTGCTGTTCTTTACCACAGCAGAGTAGTATCTCCTGACCCTCGTGTGCTACAAGCACTACGTGTCCATCTGCACACCCCTGCACTAGGGGATCCCCCAGGGCAGCAGAGCTTGTGCCCACATGGCAGCAGCTGCCTGGGCCAGTGGCTTTCTCCATGCTCTCATGCACACTCCCAGTCCATTTTCACTGCCCCTGTGCCGGGGCAATTCCCTGGGCCAATTCTTCTGTGAAATGCCCCAGATCCTCAAGTTCTCCTGCTCCAAATTCTACCCCAGGGAACTTGGCCTACTCATGGGTGGTACCTGTTTAGCATTTGCTTCTTCTGTATTCATTGTTTTCTCCTATGTGCAGACCTTCAGGGCCGTGCTGAGGATCCCCTCTGAGCAGAGATGGGATAAAGCCTTTTCCACCTGCCTCCCTCACCTGGCCGTGCTCTCCCTGTTCCTCAGCACTGTCATGGTTGCCTACCTGAAGCCCCCCTCCATCTCCTGCCCATCCCTGCATCTGGCACTGTCACTTCTGTACTCAGTGCTGCCTCCAGCCCTGAACACCCTCAGCTACAGCCTGAGGAACCAGGACCTGAAGGACACCCTGAGGACAATGATCACTGAGTGGTTTTCAGAAGCAATGAACTGTCATTCTTCTGCATAGCTGTTACTAAGTTACTCATTAATGCCCACTTTGTGTCCCGTATTTTTGCTGCTGACACAGGTGTTACACTTCTGAGAACTTGCTCGCACCAAAATCTTGGACTGTTCAGGCAAATATTTCAGTATTTGCCTTTCTAGTGTGACCCAGAGACTGTAGAAATGGGGAGCTCTAGTACAGTAAGTGTGTGCTGAAACAACAGAAAGAACTCTGTGTTGTCTTGTTTGCCTGACATCTTTCCTCCCTGACATCTCTGGAGCTGCAGGGTCGGTGCCTGTGGGCAGAGCAGGGGGAGAAGAGTCCCAGCAGAACAGCATTGCCAGGGAGCCCCAGGGCTTCTCCTGTGTAACCTCCTCTTCCTTCACTTCCACACTCCCCTTCAGAGCCCCTGTGCTGGTTTAAGGCCTCAGGGCTCTCTCAGCTTGGTCCCTGCCCTGCTGGGTGACTGTCCAGAGACTGCAGGCAAGGACAGGTTGTGGGCACTGCTGGGACAGAGCTGGGCTCTACAACAGCATTTCCATGGTGCAAGGGCATGTCCCCGGAGCAGGGCCCGAAAGCTTCAATCTTCTTCCCAATTTGTTCTCAAGGATGTGCCCAACACAGTGCCCTGGAGAGGAAACCAGCAGTGAAGAGAAAAATGTGGCAGTGTTCAGGGTGGTGGCCCCCAGGTGTGCCCTTGCAAAGGCAGCGCTGCTTCCAGCAGTGGCCTCTCAGCCCAGGTCACAGAGGTTGCTCTTCCCTCCATGGAGGGACATCAAGTGACCGGGTGAGGAGTCTGTGTTTGCAGTGCAAGGACAAGACACAGCCCTGAGCATCCTCTGAGTGGGGTGGGGGTGGGGATGACGACGACATAAACCCAGGGAGCACAAACACCTTCAGCTCTTCCTGGAGTTTCCAGAGAGTAAGGTCCCCTGGGAACTCCTGAATGCAGGGCTGGGATGAACTCCTGTGCCCAGAGCTCCCCGTGTCCATCCCTCCTGTGGGGCTGTGGGGCACCTGGGGCAGGGGCAGGGCAGGGTGACACCCGCAGGGCTGAGCTCCCTGCCAGGCTCTGGCAGCGGCAGCAGAGCCCAGGGAGCCGCTGCCCGTGCTGCAATGAACTGTCTGTGTGTGTGCCAGGGAAGGACTCGTGTCCCTGGATGCCCCTGGGGCTGTGAGCAGGGCATGAGCCCAGCTCAGGGCTGGGCACCTGACAGAGCCCTGACATTGCTGGCTGTGCCCAGAAGAGAAGGCTTAGGAAAGGTGACCATGGTTAAACCTCTCTGTCCATCAAGTGACAGCCAAGTGTCTGTCACTGGCCCTCCTCAGTCAGACAACAGGAGAAAATAAGCTGAAAACCTGTGGGTCAACAGAATGAGAGATTAATGGGGAGGGCAGGGCAAGGAAGTAAAAAGCAAAGGCCAAATGCAGAAGCAAAGAAAACCACAGGGAGGCAAGAATTCAGTAGATGTAGTGGTTGCTTTGGAAGACAAACGTATTAATAGAGAAAATTCAGAGACCATCTCACGCCCTTCCTTGCCCTCAGTGTATTGCTGCCCTTGACATCGCATGGAATGGGAGAGCCCTTGGGTCACCCCAGCCAAGCTGTCCCCTCCCTGTGCCCTAAGGAACACTTGCCCATCCCCAGCCCATTGGTTGGGGGTTGCAGAGACAGCCTGGGCAGAAGTCAGGGCAGGGTGGGCAGTGGCAGGGCAGAGCCAGGGGGGCAGCGAGATGGGAGTGTGCAGCCTGCAGGGGCACAGCAGCAGCTGTGGGACAGTGCAGGACAAGCTGTGCTGGACATGGCCAAGGGCCCTGGCAGGGCTGGCAGTGCCCAGGAGAAGCCAAGTCTTGGTGCCCTGGGGCACAGCAGCGTCTGTGCCACCAAGGGCTGGGAGGAGACACCTTGTCCTGAGCCACTGGGGCCTCCTGGCACAGCCCCAGCAAGGCTGGGCACTGTCACCCCCTTGTCCTGCCCTCAGCATCCTCCCCTGCCCCACACCCCGGTGGCCTCAGGGATCTGCTGGCATGAGTCCCTGGGGAGCCTTGGTCAGGAATGGCCCTGGGGGGCTCCTGAATGCTTCCAGGGACTGCAGGTTTTTCAAAGGACCTTGGCCTTTGCTCTTACCTTGGAGTCTCTGAGAGCTTCCTACAATCCTGGTCTTCAATTATCTGCTCTAATGAGTCCCTTGAGATTCTTAGTCATTACCAACACTCAGTGGGGCTCATTAATGCTTCAGGGTACTTCAGATTTTTCAAGTACTAGGTGTTTCCCTTTTGATACCGACTCCAGGAGAGGTTTGTGCAATCTTGACCTCCAATTATCCACTTTAAGGAGTCCCTTGATTGCTCTGTATGGTCACTGGGGGGGCGCTCATTAATGCTTTGAGATAACCAAGGTATTTTAAGGTACTTTGCATTTTCCTTCCCACACTGAGTCTCTGTGAGGATTTTGTGCAATCCTGGCCTCCAATTCCCTCCTGCAAGGAGCCCATGAGCAGCCTGTGCTGCAGCTGGACCTCAGTGGGACCCATTAATGCCTCCAGACCCTTTGCATTCTTTTTCTGACTTGGACTCCTGGAGAGGTTTGTGCAGTCTCCTCTCAGGCCCTGAGGCTCAAGGGCTCAGCTCCAAATGCACCACGGGGCTCATCAGGATAAAGCAAGTCCTAACAAGCCATGGCTCTGCCTTGATTTCCCTCTGCTCTGCTACAGTTCATTGGAAAGGTTTCCTACTATACTAATTCATCAGTACATCAAAGAGCTTCTAATAATGATGCATTCTCATTTCTAAGGGTGTACTTTATTAAATTTCTCTTTAGACAAGAGGTGATTGCAGCATTGTGTGATGGATATTGCTCCAGGGTGTCTCCTAAGGAGGTCTGGCCTGCTCAGAGAAGCTGTGCCTTGAGGTTTGACCCGGTGTGGACAACCTTGCTGCACATTCCCCAACCGCATCCTGTCTGTCCTGACTCAGCTGACACCCCTGCTTTGCTTGGAGAACTGGCTGCACACACCCTAAGAAGGGTTTTCCTATTTTTTTTTTTTTTACACCAACCTACAACAGTTTTGATTGCTCCAAACAACGAAAAGTTCCCCACTGAAAACAGACACCCTCCTCAAGTGTGTGCCAAGCCCCAGGCAGCACCAAGACCATTCCAGAGCTGCCCCGCCCAGCTGTGAGGGTGGATTAGCATCCCAAGGTGCCCTGGGCCATTGCAAGGGACTGTTGCCATGGACACTGCACTGACCCCCACTAGTGGGTTTGGGTGCCAGGGCAACCCTCATCAGTTCAAGTTGCCTTGGAAACCACCCCAAGGAGCCATTTGTGCAGTCAGGTTCCATGGGCACTTGCATGCAGACCTGTTGGGTCCTCAGCTGCCATGGCAAGCCTGAGGACAAAGCGGTGCCCGGGCTGGTCCAGCTTCAGCTGCACTGACACTCATTGATGCAGTCAGGTGCCATGGCAACAGCCACAGAGACCCCTTCCTCAGTTTGGTGCCACGGCAGCCAATGCCTGGAGCCATTGTGATGGCTGCTTGTCATGGAAACCTGCCCTGGGCCCCTTGCTCAGGGCTGCTGTCACTGCCCAGAGCCAGAGGGGATCCCTCGCTGGGGGCTTGTGCCATGGCCACCTGGCCTGTGCCGCGCTGGCTGGGCAGGCGCAGCGGGACCAGCAGCAAACCCCAGGGCCAGGGCCAAAGGCCAGCTCAGCCAGACAGAAAGGTCAGCTGGGCACTGTTTCCATGGCAAGCCTCACTGGGACAGGACACCTGGGTCACCTGGCATGGCACTTGCCATGGAAACCCCTTGTAGGGCCTGATGCCACGGACGCTGGCACCGAGACACTGCTGGGGTCGGGTGCTGAGCACAGGCTCCATCACACACAGATGGTTTTGCTCTTGCTGAGCTTGCACAGAGCCAAGGCCTTTCCTGCCCCTCGTCCAGCCACGCTGGGGAGGGGCTGGGGGTGCAGGGGAGCTTGGGAGGGGACACAGCCAGGACAGGTGACCCCAACTGACCCGGGGGAGATCCCGGACCATGGGACATCATGCTCAGCGTATAAAGTGGGGGGAAGAAGGCAGAAACCAGGGGACATTTGCAGTGGTGGCGTTTGTTTTCCCAGGTAACTCCTAGGCACGATGGGACTCAGTTTCACCAGTGGCCAGGGTCAGCACCAAAGACACAGACACCAGCTGAAGGAATTGCGTAATTTATATAACGCAAAACTGCAAAGAATCACAACAGGAGAAGCTCAGCAATGCACCCAGACATCACTCCCAAGAAGTGCCCGCAGTGACTAAGAAAGATCCATCAGCAGTTCCCCCCAGACTTTACCATCACCCAGATGCACACATCAGCTGGGGGAAGCTGTCACAGCCAAGGACTGCAGAGCCACTCCCGGACACTGGGAATTCCTGCAGGTGCCTCCAGCCACAGCTGAGGCTTCCAGCCCCGCTGAGAGAGGGCCCAGCTCTGATGGTGTTGAACAGAGAATCTGACAGCACTCCTAGTGCAGGAACATGGGTTTAAGTCTCCTGTTTGGTTCCTCCCAACGCCTGGCCAGGGTTCAAGGAGGAACCAAGGGAGTTCACTTGGACCAAACACCCCCAAACAAGGCCAGGTGGGACCTTGTTGGATTTCTAAACGCTGAAAGGTAAATCCTTGTATCACCAATGCATAGATACAGAGATCGTATTGCTAAAAATGCATCATTGATGAGCAGATAAAAATATAACATTTGCTTGGAAGGTGCATCTAGAATTCAGCTTTGGCTCAGGGCCTGGTGTTCAGGCCTTGGTACTTCAACCAGTGCTTTGACCAAGGCATGAACTACAACCTCCATAACAATTCCTTCAATAATGGAGTCTTGGATTTAGGTATGAGGCACAAAGGCATCACCTCTTGTTCTTCAATTAAGCATTAATTGAAGAACAGTTCATTACTCAGAGCTGTAATTTGCAACTCTTTTAAAACATGCCTAATTCGTTGCTCTTCTCTGTTGTTTCTCAAATCCCCACTTTCTCTTGAGACTGTGTCTCTCTTGAGACAAGTCTCAGTGCTCCATTTCCCAGCACAAAGTGTCACAACAACTCTAACATGGAATCATTACACACCAAGGGCTCACACTGCAATGTTTGCAGTGACTGCCACAAATGCATTTCACAGCAGCCTCCAATTTGGCAGGCATGAAGGCAATCTCAGCAAGAAGAATTTTCTTCTTTCTGCCACTCTTCTACTGCTCTTCCTATTGAGGTGATTCCTGATTGCTGCACTTCAGACTCATCACTGATAGAAGTGCAACATTCCTGTCCCGTCATAGCCCAGGCTCCTCCTTGCCCAGCAAGCAGATGATCCAAGGCCATGAGGTTCTGTAGAGCCCCATTTGTGTTTGTTGGAGCTCACAGGATGTGCTACTGGATATTTGCACAGTACCCTTTTCTACTTCTTCAAATAATCCATGTAGCTCATTAATGTGAACTCCATAGGACGAGGCAGTGCTCATGGGGCACAGGGTGAACCAGAGTCTTTGGCTTTCTGAGACCAAAGGCACTCTGTGGGGGGAAATGTTCTCTCGGCCCAAACTCTTCCTTCTGCTTGTTGCTGAAGTACCCCCAAGGGAGGCATCAACACTGCCTGAAAAACAGGACCCAAACACATTGAGGGAAGCCTTTACAGGCATTGTCTCTGCACATCCAGCAGGTCCCATTCCCAGTACCAAAGGTCTGATTTCCCATTTCCCACTGTGGGCTGCTGATGCATCCAGGGCTCCTCCCTGTGCTCCTCTTGTGTCCCCCGTGCCTTTGGGCCACAGCAGTTTCACAGTGGCCCTGCAGCTGGCAGTGCTCTAACACTGACCCTGACCAGCTCCAGCACCCCAAGTTCTATGGACATTGGGAGTGATGGCAAAGCACAGAAATCCTTTCACACTGGGGCCTCTAACTCCAACAGGGTTCAGTTTCTACTGAAGGGAAATCTTAGTGAACCCTGTGAAGCTGATCATTGTATTCCTTTTTTGCACAGCACAGTTTTCTTTAACTGTCCCTGCACTGACTCTGTTAGGAGTCAGAGCCCATGGACAGAGCTCTGGCCACCCCACAGGGTGGGCCCTCCAAGGGACCCCCATTCCTCCCAACATTAGTTGAGGACATACCCAGCAATTACTTACATGGAGTATTTTGGCTACTAAGATCTTTACATTTTCAGAACAATTTCAGGACTAATCCCTGATGAAACTCTACAGGTGTTTCTGGCAAACAAAGATTCTGGCTGACTCTCAAGACACAACTTACAGACATAAGCACTACTTTAGTGACAAGGTGACTCATTCTTTTTCCTCAGTCTCATCCGGGTTAGGAACAGTAATTCCACTGTCCATGCAGCTGGTGCCCATTTAATTCCAGAATAATGTCCCGATGGACCTTTGCTGTTCAGCTTTCCCGCGCTGTCTGTGGGTAACAAGGCTTGCTGGGGTCCTTTCCCCTTTGGCTGGAGAGGTGCCGGGTCCCAGGCCCTGAGGGACCCCCAGGCTCCTGGCTGGAATTCGTCTGGAAGTGCCTCAGTGTCACATCAGCCTTCACATGGAGCCCCGTGGATCAGAGCATTTCCCAAACGGGACCCTTGGGGCAAACACGCAGATGTGGTCTGGCACGATCTCTAAAACAATATCCCAAAACATCCACTTGTTCTCACATAGAGCACTTGGCTGCAGGGACATATTGCCAGGTTCCAGCATTCCAACAGTCTTGTCTTTCCCCAGAGCTGTTCCTGCAGCTGGCTTGGGAGGGCCACTTGGCCTCTCCACCCACACTTTGGCTCCATTATTAGGACTGCTGCATCCAAAGCCTTGATCTCCACAAACAGTGCTGATTTGAGCTGGATCTCCTTCCTTCACTGATGTTTCAAAAGCTGGAAGATCAATAATGGTGCTACTGTGCCACAGGGCTAAATCATCCAATCTTGTTCACTATTGCTGAAAAGGATTACTTTGATTTCTCCTTGACAATCTGCATCAATTCCTCTTCCCGTGACGTGAACCCTTTGCAAGGCCAAGCTATAGTGAGCAGTTCCCCAAACAAATTGTCCTGGAGGAATCTGAACTCCTCTTTCCGTATTGATAACTCTCATTTGCTTCTGATTTATCCTAATTAATTCCAGTGCATCACAGTCCAGCCCTGCAGCCTCTGGGGGGCCCTGTCAGGGGCCATGGCACCCAGAACAATTTCCCAGGAAGTCCAAGTCTCACTGGCCATGGTTGTATTTGCAAACCAGGAGCAGCCATGCACATCCAGGGCCTTTCCATTTCCCAGTGGGCCCATTGCTAAGGGTAGGGAGCACATCTGGGAGTTGGCTTCTCCATCGGGACAGCTTCTCAGCTCCTCATTTTTTCATTTTGCTCTTTTAACAAACATTCATCTGTCCAACCAATGCCGCAGCTTGTGGATAGCCTGCTGTATGAAAAACCCAGCAGTCTTAATCACTGTGTTTTCCACACTAACAAAAAACACATTCCACATCACAGGGTCAGCAAACCCCATGAAAGCAGCCAATTTCATCCCTTCCTCCTGTATTCATTATAAACAGTCTCACAAAGTTTGCCATGACGTTGATGTCCTTGTTAAAGCTTTTCTGTAGGGTATTCAGTGTTACATCCCTGAGCAACCAAAGCTAACACACGAGTACTGTCAGCATTATTTCACATTATTATTATTATTATTATTATTTATATAAAAATAAAAATATGATTTCATGACATGTAAGATATGCGTACACATATGTAGATATAACACAGTAACATTATTATATCACAAGCACAATGAAATTCAAGCTCAAGATTAAAACTTTTTCTGTGTCTCCATGTGGGAGTGTTCCAACACAAATTGTTCCTTCTGTTGCTGCTGTTTCCAATATGCTCTTAACAAAATCCATCCTCATCCTCCCAAACCCACAAGTTCTTTTCCTTTTTCCATATGCAATTTTGGGATGCATTTGAAGACACCCACTGGTTCAGCCTCTTTTAACTCACGGCTCCACTGCTCCCACGGTGCTCTGACCTCAGCCCACTCCTGAGACACACAACTCTAGGGAAGGGCTTCGCATCCAGCAATTTCCAACGGGACGGACTCCTTACATTTACATTTTTAAAGTGACATTTTGTTGTGATCCAGCCAGACTACGCCACTTTGCTTTTACCAGTGGGCAAGGTCAGCACCAAAGACACAGACACCAGCTGAAGGAATTGCGTAATTTTCTAAAGTTCAAAGCAGCAAAGAATCACAGAAGGAGAAGCTCAGCAATGCACCCAGTCCTCACTCCCAAGAAGTGCCCGCAGTGATTAAGAAAGATCCATCAGCAGTTCCCCCCAGACTTTACCATCACCCAGATGCACACATCAGCTGGGGGAAGCTGTCACAGCCAAGGACTGCAGAGCCACTCCCGGACACTGGGAATTCCTGCAGGTGCCTCCAGCCACAGCTGAGGCTTCCAGCCCCGCTGAGAGAGGGCCCAGCTCTGACAGCGCTGAAGAAACAAAACTGACAGCACTTCTAGTGCAGCAACATCTGGTTTCATTCTCCTCTTGGCTCACACCCAGAGCCTGGCCAGGGCTCAAGGAGGATCCCAAGGAGTTGGCTTTGACCAAACACACCCCAAACAAGGCCAGATGTTGGATTTCACGGCCTTGTTTGGCTTCTAAATACACAAAGGTCAATCCACCTTTCACTCATGAGTGCATACATCTATCACAGCACTCATGTCCGTGCATAGTTTGGTCATGTGTGGATACAAAGATAACATTTGGTTGGAAGGTTCATCCAGAGATCCCCTTTGGCTCAGGGCCTGGTGTTCAGCCCTCAGTCAGGGCCTCTTGTCCAGCCTTTGGTACTTCAGGCATGCGATTTACTGCTGGGCTTGACAGTGCTGGGTGAACAGCAGGACTGCATGAGCTCTGAGGTCTTTCCCAACTGGAAGGATTCTGTAATTCCAGGATTCCATCTGCTGCATTCAGCTAGGTCCATGTTAGCAGCATTCCTTGAGTCCAAAAGGCCCCTCTTGGTCAGCCCTTGTGGCCTAAGGCTCCAGCTCCTTTAGCTCCTGCTGCTAAGCTGCTCATGCTGAACGAGAGGGCTCAGGGAGAAGAAGAATACAGCTCATGCAATTCCTTCTGGGACGCTGAGAGGGCAGGGTGTGGCACCAGGAGCATTGTTTGCTGTGGCCTCCTCTCTACCCTTCAGGCCCTTCAGTGCTTTGAAGCAGCCAAGAGCTTTCTTCAAGGGTGCAAGGAAGCAGCTGTTCCTGCTCCCAGCTCTGGTTCTTCCCACTCTCTGACCTTGACTGGTTTTGTCCCTCTGGCTGTGCCCTCTGCTCCCCCTGTGCTTGGTGGCTGCTGCCCAGGACTGTGGCACTGGCACACATCAAGGGCTCCAGCCCCTCCTTTCTCTGCCCTTGCAGCTGCCTGCTCACAGCAGCCTTTTCCACCTGGAAGCTCCCCATGGAGAGGGAGTCCCCACCTCTGTTCCCTGCACAACCTCCAGGATGCCAGCGCTGCCATCTCCAGTCCCTGCTGGCACTGAGGGCTCCCAGGTGCCCCAGGCTGCTGTGACACCACTGCACACGGCAGGAACGGTGCCAGGGGCTGTGCTCAAAGTCAGGTCCATGTGCTGCTGCTGCTGCTGCTGCTGCTGTGGGTGTTGTTTTTTTCCAGCCCTGCCCAGAGTCAGGGATCAGATCCAGGCACTGCTGCTGCTCCCTCGGGATCAGCCACAATTTGGCTGTTGCTGTCAGTGCCAGCAGAAGCGGTGGCTGGAGCAGCGGGTGCTGACAGTGCCCCAAGCACACACAGGGATCCCTGGGCTGGGGGTTGGGAGCTGGGAGGCAGCTGCCCCTTCTTCTCCCTCTGCCCCTTCTTCTCCCTCTGCCCCCACAGAGCTGGGCCAGGCACAAGGGGGGGCAGCACAGCAAACAGGGAGCCTGCAAGTCTCTTCCAGCCCTGTCTGCTGAGAGTTTGGCCCTTGGAGCTCCAGGTGGACAAAGGCAGCTGCTCCTGGTCCCTCTGTGTGTCCCTGTGTTCAGCTGTGCTGCTCCATCAGTCCGTGCCCAGCAATGGGAAAAGCCTCAGGCCTGCAGGGCCAGGAGCTGCTGGGCTCTGCCTGGGCAGCTCAGCCAGCGGGAAGGAGCTGCTCCACACGGGAACCAGGAGCGAAGGACACTCCTGTTTTAGGAGAGGATTTCTGTTCTAGGAAAAACAAAAAACATAGAAAAGGAAAAAAAAAACAAAGAAAACATGTGAAAGATACAAACAAAACAACGTGTTAGTGAAAAGTAGTCCAGACCTTTGGATAAAGGGGCAACCGATCTTTTTAAAACAAGGACTAAGTTATTTACTTTAGAAACGTGCTGATGGTATGGATCCATCTTACTGACCTCAGCAGCCTATTTAAAACGATGTTGGGGTTTATTTCCAATATTGTTATTTTCAATTGTGGTTGAAGCAAGAGGAAATTGCTTTGTGCCCTGCCAGCTCCAAGCAGGACTGGGAAACTAAACTCTGTCAAACCCCAAATCCTTTTTGAAGATGCCCTTCCTTCTCACCCTTCAAATGAGGTGCGCTGTTCCCTTTGAAATTGTCAGTGATTTCTTCAAGATGGAAAGACCCACTTACAGCTTTTTGCTCTGGTTTGGAAGTGCAGAAGGGCAACTCTCCATCCATCAGCTCCAGACTGCACTGCCTTAGGAACACGGCCCACTCGCCAGGTTTTGCCCACTCGTGGCACTTCTAGAGGAGGAAGAAATTGCACAATTGCTACGGCACAATTCCAGACAAAAAGGAATGGAGACAGACAAAACATCCTGTGGAGATCCAGGCATTCAGCTGGGACCGTGGAGAGTTTGGGTTCTTGCCAATTGGGTGTGTGTCCCTAACTGCAATCTCTTGGCCTGCAGGAGAGTCTCCCTCACCTGCAAAAGCAGAAAGCTCAGGCGGTGTGCTGGGAACGGGCTCGTGTGATGCAAAGCTCTCAGAGCCCTGTGAGGGCAGAGCGGGCCCAGCCATGCCCAGGGCTGAGCCCAGCAGAGCCCTGGCACGGCCCAGAGCTGCCTCAGCATCCG